>NC_057866.1:239114858-239369858 GCF_019393635.1 Dromiciops gliroides | reverse complement strand
CAAGGGGCCGTGTGCAAAGCAGAGAAATGATGGAAAGCTGACTGACTGCTTTGGGGTGATTTGAGGAGATTCATTGCAGAAAATCCCTGCCACAGAAACAATTTTATTAGAACATTTGTTGTTGAAAGTACTTTGTAAACTGGAAAGCACTATATAAACTTGAGCTATTACTAGGATTACTGTTGTATATTTCTGTGAATCTAGTATTCTGTGCTCTTAGGTAACTGTGTGAAATTAGGAAACTACTCACCCACGGATGTGCATTCACTTCTTTCAGGGCACCAAGGGGCAAATTCATTCTTGGAGGACTGTAAATTAGAACACACATACAATTTCCCTCCTGCAGGTTAGGGAAATTTGCTCCCAAGGATCTATATTCAATGTGTAACTGCCTTTCCTAAGCTAGGCTTTCTACTGTGAACCTGCCAACCAGGTTATGACTGGTGGTCCCAATAGCTGGCCTCCCTCCAGAATTCCTGGGGTTCAAATTTTGCCAGATTGTCAACTCCAGTAATAACACGATACTAACTTCAAACTTATATAATGCATTAAGACGCAGAAAGTGCTTTTAGATGCGTTATCTCATTGGATCCCCACACATACTCTGGAGAGGTAGTTGGAACGACAGGATGGATGGAGGTCCTGGGTTCCAGGCCTACTTCTGACATATGTTGGTGACTAGATGTTGCCAAGACACTTCATATCTCAGTGCCGCAAATATAACTCTCAAACCCTAAACAGTATACCAGTTATTAATCAGCATTATTCCAGAGAGTTCTTTACTAATAATTCCCTACATGGGTAAAATCATAAGTTTTAGAGTTTAAAAAAAAAGTTCTGGGGGCAGCTAGGTGGTACAGTGGATAGAGCAGCAGCCTTGGATTCAGGAGGACCTGAGTTCAAATCTGGCCTCAGACACTTGATACTTACTAGCTGTGTGACCCTGGGCAAGTCACTTAACCCCAATTGCCTCACAAAAAAAAGACTTAAAAAAAGTTCTGAGAAATGGATACTATGTTACTCATTTTTTGAGAAAAATTAGTTTTACAGAGATCAAGTGGTCACTCAGCTAATAAGCATCTGAGTAGAGATTCGCTCCCAGGACCACCAGTGATGACTTCAAGTCCACTGTTCTTTCCACTCTGTTGTTTCATGTAAATACAGTCAATCTTCAACATTTGCACACTTACCTTTTGCATTCAAACATTTGTGTAAGTGTAATTTAGTTAGTAACCCCATTTTCACTTTTACATTGACAGCCTTGCACATTCACAGTCAGGCATATTGCAGAAGGGAAAAAAATGAGAGGCACAATACAGGCAAGTTTCTGGATTGATTGGTATCCAACAAGGTACTTCACTGGTCTTGTTTACCCAAGCATTGTAGAGTAAGAGGCAGTCCAAGAAAAAAGGACATCTATACATGATCTCAGCTTTGTACAGAGAGCTAAGGTACTTAGCAATATCTTCCTATTAGCTTGACAGATTGTTTATAGAAAACAGATGGTATGACAGAAAAACCTGGAGCTATCATTTAAATATTATGGCCAGTTCCATAACTAGAAAGGAGTCTTTTCTTTTTGGCCGGCTTCTGCCCTTTTTGCACCCCAATTAATAGTCTTTATTTTGTAAATTGCACTTAAGGGAATTCCACAAATGGTAAACTTTGGGCAAGTGTATGACTTGGCCTTTCTCTCTCTCTCTCTCTCTCTCTCTCTCTCTCTCTCTCTCTCTCTCTCTCTCTCTCTCTCTCTCTCTCTCTCTCTCCTGTGATTTCATCAGTTTACTGAGCTCCACCTAGCAATACAGATCAGAATTTGCCCCTACCTCCTTAGGGCACATTTAAGGTACCTTATGTGACAGGACCAAAGTGAGAATACATAATCACTTAATCAGCATCCCAGAGTAGCTTTTCCTTTCTTGACAGAGAATTGTATTTTCCCACTGGTGATATTATAATATTAGGATAGCACCTAACTTGGGCAATAACTAATAAAATGAGAGTTTAGTCACCATGCATTCATCTAAGATGGGTCATTGAGTCTGGCTGCCCAGTCAATTGCCTTGATCAAGGTAATAAGAGGTAGAAATGACAGCTGAGCACATTTCTCACTTGGAGTATGACAAGTCCCCCTCTTCTGACTCTGTACTCCTTGGCCCTCTGTGATAGGAACTGGTAAGATCCACCCCCAATACCTTTTCACTTTCAAAGAGATGGAATAAGTCATACAACATGACTAGGCATATATAGTGCCTGATCAGTTGCAATATGCACCATGCATTTCATTACATCATTTTACCCTCCAAACTCATCCTTCTGAATTTCCCTATTATTGGCAAAAAGATACCAGTAAAAGTTTATCACCATCCTTCCAGTTCACCTAGTTTCACAACCCTTGTGGGTTGTTTCTATATTATCTGTGCCACATAAACAGCAGGCACATTGGATAAGAACATTGGCATTTTTATTTCATTGATACAGGTGACTCTCAGATGAGTAATCTAACAATGTAGGCATTCATCGGTACCTTTGCTAAAACTTAGAGTCTTAGAAGTACTAGACAGATGCTCAGAGCACTGACAACTAAATTGACTTGCATAGGGTCAAATAATCAGTATGTGTCAGATGTAAGCTTTGAACTAATGCTGACCTGGCTCTGGGACCAGGCCTTTCTGTCCACTCTTTTTTCTCCTAGGTCCATCAATTTCAGAATTTCTTTCTTCTAACAGTGCCCTGCCATTACAATGTCTTTTTTCAACCATGTGCCAAGAAAGGACTAATAATGTTGAATTATATTCTGAGTAAAATGTTATTCTGAGCAAGTTGTCATTTGGAATCATAGAAATAGAACTTTAGTGGACCTTAGAAGGCATGTAGTCAAATTCCACATTTATAGTTGAAAAAACAGTGGCCCAGGGAAGAGAAGTGAATGGTTTACTAAAGCCACACAAGTAGTATCAGCAACACTTTAAAACTAGGTCCCCTGACTCAAGACTTGATAGTCTTCGCACCCCACCCCACCCCAACCCATCCATGGCAACCCAAACCACCTAGAATGAAAAAGGGAGCTTCACCAATCCTTGATCTGTGTGGCACCCATGTTCTTTCTGATTTATGTTAGAGGTCTTCTTTTTTGTTGTTGGCAATCTCAGTAGCTGTGGCAGACCACAGTAATTATCCTGAAAGAGTTAACTGTTTCCCAGAACATCCTAACAAGATAATTGTTTTGTGTTTTTAAATGCTTGAGAAGTCATTTGTTGAGAAATTAGAGATAAAAGATAGTGGTCTTGGAAAATATGTTCAAAAAATATGTGTAGATGCATAGAATTATGTTTTCTTTGCATACCTTTTTCCTATAATCTATCAGTTCTAAGAAGATGCAAGTTGTTCATTTTTTTTCATTTTCAAATTGTTATTTCTTTTATGATTGCAAAGTACCTTGTGGTGGTGTTAACTGTAAGCAGTTTTCAAAGACATCACAAAGACTGGAGGCCAACTGTTTCTGAAGAGAAATATTTACTGACAGTCTAATTCAAATATCAAAGATCTGAGGAAAGAGAGCATGGCTAACTAAGAGCTGAAAATAGGCCTTATTAACTGTATCAATCTGCATTAAGCCCAGAGGAAAGAACTCTAATGACAAAGAGGAAGCATTTAGAAGAAAAGACCAAGAAGTGAAATTAGATCAGAGGTAAAAATTGAACAAACTGGCTTAAGCCAATGAATAGCAGATAATTGGCAATAGAGTAAAATGTTTTCGTTATTGGTAAGCTTAAAGACATTGATTGGAGTCAGGATGATAACTGGAGCTAATTCCGATTCATACTTCTGGTGTGGGCTTGGCTAAGTCACTTCACTATCCTCAGACTTAGTTTCCTCATCTCTAAAATAAGGGGGTTGGAATAGATGACCTCCAAGGACCCCTTTAGCTCAGAATCTCTGATCTTATGGCATTATGACTTTATAACTCAGTACATCTTTTACATGATTCCCAGTCCTCTCTGATCCACCACTAGGTAGATAGAATAGTGATAGCCATAGGGGCTTTGGAGTTAACACATCATCCCTTAAGGGATGTACAGTCTGATCAGGACTTGACAGCATGCTTCAGATCTCTTTACCTTAGCCTATGACATTTAATAGGCACTTTGTTCTTTATCATCTATACTGAATGGAAAGATTTGATGGCAAGCTTGGATGCGGAGGTAGGGGCAGAGAGAATAATTAGAGAGCATCATAACTGGTAGACTGAGAGGGAGAGGAGGAAAGGCTTCAGTTATTCAGATTAAAGAATCTAAAGCAAATAGGAAAAACACTTAAATGGCAATCATTTTGTAAAATATGAGTAAAAACTCTTTTCAAAAAATTGTTGTTATAGTCCCCCCGAAATATGTATGGGTATGCAGAGAATTATTCCCTAAAATGCATATATGTAGATGATAAAATAGAATTGAGTTGAATTATCATGTATTACATAGTGTTTCTTTTTATTATAAATTCCTTTGTCTTTAGGATGGTTCAAATATATCCAGAGATTGTCCTGTGAAATATTTAAAACTCAAATTAGAAACCAACAGTGGCCACTGTCAGGTTTAACCATTTATCCATCTTCTGAATTTCATAGAGCCATGAATGGTCTTCTTAGATGCTGGAAAACAATCGATGGGATAAAGCAAATTTTAAGAAACATTTAAAACTGTAAAATGGATTTTGGTTTTTACCTTTGATTTCATTAATGTGGGGAGCTCCGATGTGGATGTTTTCTCCACCAATGCAAATAGTCTTAGAGTTACATGAAATATGGAAAAGCAATGTGACTTCCCTACAGTTACATTGTTAATATAGGTCAAAGACAGGGTTTGAACTCTGCTGGTCTACCTATATGATCTATATGACCTTGAACAAGTCACACTATCCCTGCGACTTAGTTTTCTCATCTATAAAATGATGGGGTTAAACTAAATGACTTCCAACTTCTCCAATTCTGTCTCTCCAGTCCTATATCACTAATACTGATTTCCACGTGCTTTACCAAGTTGGCTCTGACACACACTAAAATATAAAAAGATAACTTCTGCTCATTGACGGAGCAAGACAAACTGTGCTACTGTTTCATTCTGAGAGCACTGAAATTTGTCAGTCTTCAGAAGCCACTCCCTTGAGGAAAATATGAGAGGATAACACACCCACCTTAGCTGAGCATCATCTTTTATTCCTTAGAAATTCATTTCCTAGAAATTCTGGGACGTTTCATTTGACAACATTCATTCAGCAAATCTTAAACACCTACTGAGGCTTGGTTACTGGGAGTATAAGTATTATGGAAATTAGGAAGCAGGGAGGATTGGAAGGGTTTCTATGTTCCACTTTGTTGTCAAGTTGATCTGACTGAAGCACAAGTCTGACCATTTCACGACTCCCCCACCCCGAACACACATATTCAATAAGCCACAGTGGTTTCCCATAGGATCAAATATAAATTCCTCTGCTTGGCATTTGAAGCTATGGTCTATTTCTTCTGCCATTTTATACATTAATCCCTCCTTCTCCTCTGCCAAACTAGTCTTCATGTTGTTGCTCACATATTGCACTCTATCTCCTATCTTTGTGCCTTTCAATTGGCTGTCCTACGTGCAAGTCAAATCAAATCAATAAGCACCTACTATGTGTCAAACACAGTACTAAGCCCTGGAGATAAAAAGAAAGGCAAAAACCCAAAAGACCTTAACCAAGCAAATAAATAGCCACGGCTTCCAAGAACATAGTCTAATGGGGAGACAGCCTGCAGATAATTATGTACAAACGATGCATACAGGATAAAATTGAGATAATATTAGTGGGAAGACACTCAGATTAAGGACCAGGAAAGGTGGAATTCTTAAAGGAAATTTGGAAAACCAGGAGAAGGAGATGAAATAAAGTTCCAGGCATGAGGGAAAAACTAGTGAAATTGCGATCAGGAAATAGAGTTTAATGTATAAGGATAGTAAGGAGGCCAATGTCACTGGATCACAGGGTATATAAGGGGAGTAAGGTATAAAAAGATAGGAATGGAAGGAAGAGGCCAAGTTATAAAGGGCACTAGAAGCCAAAAAGAGAATTTTATATTTGATCCCAGAAGTAATAGGGAGCTACTGGAGTTTACTGGTTTGGGTGTGGGAGGGGGGAGGATGGTGGCATGTTCAGACCTACATTTTTTTAATAATAAACATTTTTCTTTATAATTTGGGTTTCCAATTTTTATCCCTTCTTCCCTCTATCCCCTCAGGCCTACATTTTAAGATCATCTTAGCAGCTGATTAAAGGCTAGACTGGGGGAGAAAGGGACATGAGGTAGAAAGACCAACCAGAATGATATTGTAATAGTCCATGTATGAGGTGATGAGGGGCTACAAGACAAGGTTGTCAATGCGAAAGGAGAGAAGCATCATGTACCAGAGATGCTATGAAAGGATAAATGACGGGACTTGAAGACTGATACTGTATGAGAGCAACAGTGAGGGGTTGAGGAAGACACCTAAGTTGTAAGCTTACTCCATGACTCAGTTAAAGTACGACCTGATGCATAAAGCCTTTCTTGCTTGCCTAACTTCTAGGACCTCCCTTTCCCCATGATGTTTTACCTCTATTTCCCTGTTAGGAATTCAGCTTCTTGATGGCAGGGACTTGTTTTTTTTTTGCTTTCATCTTTGTATTTAGAGCATCTAGCTGAGTGCTCAGCATATAATAGGTATTGAATAAATGCTTGTTGATTGACTGATCTATCAAAATCATACGATTATCCAGGACAGCTAATCAGTAGCGTTCCTAAATGCTAATTCATATATGTGTGATATATGTGTGCACATATGTGCATAGATGTATACACGGACATAGGTAGTGTTTATACTATGTACATGTATCTTTTAATTGCATGTTTTGTTTTTGGCATAGGCTTCAAGTTTGGCCCAGCCTGTCAGTTCATGCACACCTGACCTTGCACCTTTTACAAGTCTACTAAAATCTGATTTACATTTCTAGAGTCACAGCTAGCAAATTCATTATGTTATAGAGTCCTCCATTCCTTAGTAAATTGAAAAATCCTTGAGGCCGTCCATGGTCCTCCTCTTGCTTTGACCAACAATTCATATCTCATGTCATGCTGTGTATATTTAATAATAGCATGATGAAAATTGCTATAATAGGGCAATAGCCAATTTGATGCCATCTGAACTTCCTGCCCATATACTAGCAATAGTAATACACTCTACCTAGAGATGTATAATAAATGTATTTACAAACCTATGGAAAAAATCCAAAGTCTTACAAAGGAGGGGCAGGAGGGGAAGTCCAGAAGAAATGAAGGAAGGATATATCATTGGACAACTGGCTAATCTAAGCAATAGATTTAATTATATGAAATATCACCATATCTTCAACAGAGAGAAAATTGAAGGCTGGGGGAAATGTTTGATGACTGTAGCCTGCTTATGCCCATAAGATCATAAAATACATTTCAATGAGTTGGACCTCAGGAAAATGAAATGAATGAGGAAACAAATCCTAAACTGGGAAATACACAAAGCTACTGTCAGTCAGAGACTCCATGCTTGACCCTATCCTTTTATAACAGAGCCATTACAGAGATTGGGAATATATCACTTGTTGAAATCTTCTGGGCCTGTGATACTAGGCCTGCAATATTTCAGGTAAAACTTAATATTTTCATAACTATCTGATCATTTTAGCTCATATCACTGTCTTGAAAATCTGCCCCTACATGATCTTTTGTAACAGAAACTTAATCAGATGATGGCCTTCTTGAAGAGGAAATTGGAAAACATTTGATATTAGAGTAGCAAGAAGGTGTTACTGTTTGTTTCACATGCAAAAAAATAGAAAGAAATGGAAATATTTTTTCAGTAGAGGTTAGTCCTAAGTAGAGGCTACCCCTTGAGAATGATTTGATGCTATTATACAGTGCAGAATAAGTGTCTCCACAAAGGAACTCTTGTTGTTCAGTCATTTCTGTCATCTCCGACTCTTTGTGACCCCATTCGGGGTTTTCACAGCAAAGATACTGGAGTGGTTTGCCATTTCCTTCTTCAGCTCACTTTCTAGATAAGGAAACTGAGGCAAACAGGGTGAAGTGACTCATCCAGGGTCACACAGCTAGTAGATGCCTGAAGCCAGATTTGATCTCAGGACAATGAGGCTTCCTGACTTCAGGCCATGCATGCTAACCACTGTGCCACCTAGCTGTCCTACAAAGAAACTACTAATAATTAAATGGTGATCACAAATCCAAAAAGAGGGATCTTAGGACATGTACAAGAGATGCCTTTGACTTTCTATCTATAGATTCCAGAGCTCCTACCAAGAAGTTACCATAAGCTTTCTCTGAAAGACATTGGCTTGAGTTGACTATGGACTTTTATTTATTTCATTTTTTGGTTTGTTTTTTTTTTTTTGGATAGGCCTTGTGATTTCATTGATACATGGAATTGCCACTGACAAAGCTCCCTCTAACTTCTAAATGAGGGAAAATTCAGGGAAAGAACCTTGTATCCGAGTCAGGACTTGAACTCGGGTCTTCTTCACTCTGATGCTAGCTCCCTCAAACTAGGTGGCATAGTAGATAAACAATGGGGCTTAGGACCATGAAGATCTAACTTTACTGGCTATGCAATCTTGGGAAAGTCACTTAGGATGATTGACCCCAGAGCTGGATGGCTGTCTCCCCTTTAGTTTCTCCCACCACAAATGGATAGTAGTGCCTCTTTCAAGTTTATTGTGAGGATCCAATAAGATAATATAGATAAATCACTTTATAAACCTTAAAGTTGTTTATCATCATCATCTCACATATGACTGTGTCAAGTGATCATAGCTTATTGGAAAGCAGGTTTTAGAAACCTGTGTTGAATCAGTAAGGTGACTATCTGTTCTCAAGGGATAGTTTAAGTATAATTCTGGTGAATTTAGAACAGTAACATGAGTCATGACTGAATACTAAGGACTTTCAGTGACAAGAGTACATGTTTATATTGTCCCTTAAACTAGGCAGAATGTTTTACATATGTGATCTCATTCAAGCCACATAATAGCCCTATGAAGTTAGGTTACTGGCACATTCATTATTTTCCTTTCACAGATGAGGAAATGGATCCTCAGAGTCCATCAGTGGCCAGCCCATGGCCATGTAACCATTAAGTATAAAGGGAGGGATTTTCACCCAGGTCTCTCCTGATTACAAGTCTAGTACTCTTTCTACTACATTACCTTCCTTGCCCCATTATTGACAATAAATTTTTAAATATTGCAGCAACATAGTTTGGTCATTAACCAGTGAAGGGTCATCTCTTTATTTCTACTAAGAAAGCATAAGCAACAATTTACTATAAATAAGTGACGGCATCATTGAGAGAGAATGTATTTTTTTTAATTTTACAATACAATGGACCAAATATTCTTGTAAATTACATTAATGAGATAGATTGCTACTCCTAATGGAGCCTCCATGCCCCCTACCACACTGTATGCATATTTGCCAGTTAATAAGCCTGAACAGTGTTTCTGTTCGTGGAAAATGAATCTGAAACGATTGTCAGATTATCTGTTTGGCATGCCTGACTGGCGTCTGGAATGGCACGCCACTAATGTGCTATTACTCAGTGTCATTAAGTCATACCGTGATTGAAAGGTGAATTTATATTTGCATCACAGGGCTCAGAACAGGCTGTATTGTAGGTTAATATAGGGCCCTGTGAAATGATGCTACACGTATAAAACGAACCATCCATTTTAAAGAGCTGCTGTCTTTACTCTTGGTGGGCTTCCTTCAAACATGCCCAATATTCAAATGTGTGTAAAAGAACTTTGTTTTACATTTAATAATTCACATATTTTATGATGGCAAATTCAGTTATTTCCTTATTCCATACTTCCCCCCACCCACATAAGCTTTAGTTGGCAAGCAAGGGCCAACAAATTTAACATGTTGGAAGTGATTTCATATAGGGACATTTCAGAAATTTTAATTAAAAAAGTAGGCCTCATATGATGGAAATATGGAATGAAAAGCTTTACATTCCTTCACCAAAGGAATTAAAGTCATACTTGTTCAGATTAATTAAGATCCTTTAAAATGAGACTATTTTATTTAAATAATGCTTCTAAGTCAGACAATTTAATAACTAAGCCACCAGTTGGAAGCACTAGAATGGTTTCCATTTAAGTCTAAAGAAGAAAAGAAAGAACCTTCATTTGGTATTTACTCAGTAAGTATCCTCATGTACGTTGTTCCTTTTGAATACCAAAGATTTTAGCAAGATTTAAAGAGGTCAGGTAAAAACACAAAACAAAATAAAACACACACACACACACAAAAAAAAACCTAAATTGTTATCTTCTGCATAGGAAAACAAGTAGAAGAAGAGAAAATAAAAGTTACAACTGTAATTCTGATTTTGGAGTGATACAGGTTTTCTTCATTTAGCAGAGATGCATGAAACCTGATGGAATTTCTAGTTCACCAACCTTTGCATCTAGAATAATATGAGTACTTTTCAGGTTAAACAAAACAAAGCAAAGCCAGAGCTCTCCTTTCCTTTGCCACTCAAAAGAGAGTCACTTTTGATGAAGCATGACATTCCCACTTAATGCATATTTCAAATCATTTCAAACCCCATAATGGAAATGAACCACACCATTCAACACGCTTCTGAATAAAGTTAAATGCCTTTTATGTGAGAGGAGGTTTGACATTAAAAATATAGTAAAGGGAATTTCAGGGAGGGGGCAGCAAGCTACTTTTAAACAAAAGGTGTCATGGGAATAAATGATTCTTGAGATCCATGTGGACAGGCCAGTGTGACTTGGGTCAGGGTGGAGAAAACTGCTTGGCAACTGTGTGCCAGGCTTCTGTATCTGCAGCTTCCAGGGGATGCCTCCCTCTCCCACCCTGCTGTATTCCATTCAGCAGTTCTTTTTCTCCATAGTGATGCTTTTCTTGTTGGTTACATGGTTTCTTCATTAAAACATTCTTTAATCACTATGGCTTTATATATAAAAACTAGGTCAGCCCTTACTCTTTCTTCTTACTATTAATACTTGTAAACTTATCACACACAACACAGTTATGTGTGAAAGCAATAGGTTCTTTATCTACATACATAATCATATTGTTGATGCAACAGATTTGAAACTACAATTGGTATTCCTCAAGGGAAAAGTGATTCCCCTTTTAAAAAAAAAATTCACAAATGATGACTTGATGGAGGTAATCAGTTTTGGCATTTGGCCATTTCCTCTCAGATTTAAGTGTAGGAAGCTTTACATTGTGTGATTCTAAATTTCCTCATTTTGATTGTATATGCTTTCCCCTCCCCCTTTCTTTGATAGGAACAAGAAAGAAGAATAATTGTTTCCAGGAGGACATGATAGATGGCCTGGCTTTTTTCTGAACTGTTAATCTATCTTATTTAGAGAGTAAAAACTGTCACAGAGGAAATAGGTGGTGGGGGTTGGTAGGTATTCCTCTTTAAAGAATCACACCCTCTGGGGGCAGCTAGGTGGCTCAGTGGATAAAGCACTGGCCCTGGATTCAGGAGGACATGAGTTCAAATCCGGCCTCAGATGCTTGACACTTACTAACTGTGAACCTGGGCAAGTCACTTAACCATCACTGCCCTGCCAAAAAAAAAAAAAGAAAGAAAGAAAGAAAGAAAAAGAATTACACCCTCTCACAAACAATTCAATTAGAATAAAATAGTCTTTTATTTAGAGAAAGTAACCAAGAGGAAAGTCAAAGACTTCCCTCAAGGGGAGATGGTTCAGAGGCATGATTCTCTGAGATACATATCTCCTTTCCTAGGAGGAAGGTCAAAGCCTTTTTATAGAGGACAGGATGGTGGGGAGATGGATGAGGTGACCACCTGACTATTGGAAGTTCCCTTTGGGGGTAGGGAAAGCTTGAATGAGGAGTGGTGGTCCTGACTTCTGGAGTGATCTCTGTCCTTTGGTGCTGATCAGGCAGGAGCCACTCTCAATGGGTTTATCTCCCTTACTTCTTAGGTATGTCCATCCTGATAGCTAGTTGGCCCAATCCCCATGTCAAAAACATCATACTTTTTAACAAGGTAGGTCCCGGCAACAACATGTAAAGCACAATTAGTAACTGCTGCTTAGTAAACCAGCAACATCCTCATGATTTTGTGAAAATACATTTTTATCATAATTAATTGAAAACTAACATTCACATTCACATACTCCTTTAAGGTTGGCAGAGCACTGTGACATGTTATTTTCCTTGATCCTCACAAAACCCCTACAAGGTAGGTACTATTATCATGCCCTTTTTACAGGTAGGGAAAGTGATAGAGAGAGGGGTTGCCCAGGTTCATAAATCTCATAAGTGTCAGAGGTGTAAAGAATTAATTGTTATTTGAGGTTTTTATGCCTCGGTGTGCACTGACCTGGTCCTCTGCAAACCGAATGGTGCTCCACCCACTGGTTGTAGCTGTTGCCATGGCGCTGGCACCTCAAGTCATCACCACTTGCCAATGCCTACATGGGCCTGGCAAAATTATGATGACTGGAAGCCTAGTGAGGGCAGTCATGTGACTGTCAGAGCAGCCATCCCATTGACTGCGGCTGTGTGGGGTTTTTCTGGGATTGGGGAGGAGAATGGGGCATTCTAGCTGGATGCTGGAATGACAGGAGGTCTGCTGCGTATTCTTAGCTGATTCCTGGGTGGTGGTATCTTTTGAGGTTGTATAATTTCCCTTTCCCCATTTTATTTCCTTTCTCTTGATCCTACTGATCCAGTTTGTGTTTTTTGTTTTTTTTTTTTTTTTAAGTTCGTTCTTGTTAAAATAAATCCTGTTCTGTTTTGAGGGAGGCTGCCAGTCTCCTTCCTTGCCCCAATATTGCAGCAAGCCGCTTAGCTAACACACCCCAATTAAAAATTGGTCCCCACAGAGGCAGGATTTGAACTGAGGACTTCCTGTCTCCTAAGTAGAGTACTCTAACCATAGGACTTTTTTTTTGGTGAGGCAATTGGGGTTAAGTGACTTGCCCAGGGTCACACAGCTAGTAAGTGTGTAAAGTGAGGCCGGATTTGAACTCAGGTCCTCCTGAATCAAGGGCCGGTGCTCTATCCACTGCACCACCTAGCTGCCCCCATAGCACTTTTAAAAAGCTAAACAGAGGTATTTATATTTTATCTTAGATGCGAGAGGAAACCACCCAGGATCAGATCTGTGCCTAAGGAAATTATGAATCAGGAGGATCTGGTAAATGATTAACTGTGTCAGGTAAGGGAGAGTGAGAAGAACAAGGTTATAAAACTAGGAACCTGAAAGAATGGTGGTTCTTTCAACAGATCTAAATGAAATGGTTTAGAAGGAAAGATAGTGAGTTCAGTTTGAGACATGTTGAGTTTAGTTTGAAATGTCCAATAAGCAATTAGTGATGTGAGACCAAAGTGCAGGAGAGACACTGGAGATGGAAGGAGGGTTGGGACTTGCAGTATGGGTTAAAGATGTCTGGAAAGTGATTTATGGAATGCAGATTGTTTTATTTTTTTAATGTAAACATATAGATACTCAAAGTAATATGTGAAATCACCTTAAATCTATTATTACACAAAAGTTTGATAGTTTTCAGTCATAATGATTACCAACCTTATCATTTACAGAAGTTTTGGTTTATCACTATAACTGGAAGACTGAGGTTACAGTTATACACTATGATTCAAAGGGCAATTAATCCTACTTGTAGCTGGTAAAGTAGAGAAAATTAATCTCTTCTACATACTGCCCACCTCCCTTCCTGTTAAGTGTCCCTAAGGTTTTTGTGATTGTTTGTCTTAAATTTTTTAAACTGTTTGCTCTCTCTAACCTGCCGTTGACCCATACCGATTTCATTTGGAGCCCTGCCACTTAGTAGTCATGTTTTTTCTGACACTCTGTAGACCCTATGCTTCTGGTCTCATGGTTCTCACAATCAGTGGGAATATACACTTTAACTGGCTCATCTCCCTGTGAAAAACTCAATACGGAGTTTCTTTTTCATTATTTAACACCTTGATTATGGCATTTCATTTGAACTTTAGAATTCTTCAGCTCTACTTACTGTGCTCAGAGTTGACAAGTGGCTTTTAACCTTACTGTGTAGCTGGCAAAAGGCAGACAAATGTTGATTCATAGTCCTTCAGTCATCCTTTTTCAATACTTTTCACAAAAAGTATAAGAGATGGGATGGAGAATTAGTAGATTCAGGTTGACATAAAGCAGCATTCTAAAGGTGTTCTTTCATGCTCAAGATAGATACACATGTGTGGAGGTTAGTGCTGACAACTGTCTAGACACAGCTAATTCTTTTTTTGGTGTTTTTTTAACACAGCTAATTCTTAATGATGAATTTTGCTAGGCTATTATAACTTTATGAGGTTTATCTATTATAGAGAATGATTAGAGAAAAAGTATAATTAAATATTCATCGTCGTGATACAAGGTTGAAAGTTTCACCTAAATAAAGTCAGGATAGGAGGAGCTAATTGGAGAGTATTGATGGTTTATTATTTTAGAGATTTACAGGAGAAAAACATCGATAGAGTCGCATAGAGGTACCAATTCTCAAAGCTTAAAAACATCTCTAATCAGACTACTCTTAATGATTCTAGCTTGATATTTGTCGTTTTCAACAGTCTTTGACTAATTCTCATGTCTTAAAGAAAGATGGAATGGCTTGGAAATGCTAAGATTAAAATGCCAGATGTAGCACATGAATCAATTGTAAATGACAAAAATGAACAGTAATGATTTCATTTCCTTAGAAACCAATTCATTATTATGCAGCTTGCCAGTGACACCCAATGTTCAGCTCCTCCCAACAGACAGACTTATTATTCGCTGAAGAATTGTAGTGGTTATTGTTGTTTTTTAATTTGAAGGAATAAAACTACTAAAATGCTTTTTTTTTAAAATAAAGTTTATGTTGTGGAAGAGTTTTGATAGCTCACAAACAGGCTTTGTTTGGATTTCTGGGTCCATTCTTGTGTTGTTTTCAGGATATTCAAAACTAGGTAATTAATGAATACTAGGGAATGTCTTGTGCTATTCTGTCCACAAGCCTAAATTTCAAGTTTAGAAGTACAAGAAGGACATTTGGCACATTTACGTATGTGCAAGTATACATCTATATGTGCTTTTCTACTTGACCAGCTTCCAATAAAAATGTTGCATTTTGTTATTAAAGACAAATTTTAAGTAAATAAATTAGTATGCAAATGTAAGTGATATTAAGTGAGATATAAATGTAGTATAAATTTGTACAATATGTGCCTCATATTTTGGCTTTTACCAAATATAGAAATTGGTTAATAAAAGTATTTTCATTTATTGAGTTAATTAATAAACTTTAATTAAGTGCCTCCTAAGTGCCAAATACTTTGCTTAGCTCTAGGAACACAAACAATCCCTACTGTTGGGATACTTTAAACTCTGAAGAGGTGGATAAAACATGCACATATAAGTATATTTTTATAAATATATGCATATATATACGCAAAATATATGCATATATTATTTTTGGAAGGAAGGAACAGAAGGAGGGGAAGATCTGAAACCTGATGGACATGATGACCAGAACATAATGATTCCACAGTTGTATAACATTCACATTTTCTAAGTAATAATAAATGCTTTTCTTTTGTTTATCACTTGACATTTTTAAAAGAACTCTTACATATAAATTCTCCTTTTAGACCCATAAGCACCATTCCAATGAGGTAAAATAGGAAGAATGTGCTTATGACTCACTTGACAGACATGAAAATCAAGCCACAAAGGTGGTTGAGAATGAGCCTCAGATTATGCGCTAGAAGCAGCAGGCTGTGCTGAGAGAAATCCTGAATTTAGGAGCCTGAAGAATTGGGTTCAAGTCTGACTCCTCTGCTTTTGAGGCATGAGACCTTCATCAATGTCTCTGAGCCTCAGTATCCAAAATGAGAGGACTGAATTTTACGACCTTTAAGACTTAATTCTGAATCTATGATCTTCATATGTTGTGATGGATGATACTGGAAGGGTCCTTCCAGGTCTAAAAGTCTCTAACTCTCTTGAGAGTTGGGATGAGGACCCTCATTTTTTGGCTTCTAGTCTCGTGCACCTTCCATTGACCATGATATTTACTAAGATGAGATTAGTATCCCAACCCTAAAGTTTGTTTGGTCTAAAATGTCTGACTTGAAAGGATACATTAATCAAATTCACTGGATAATTGCCAAACCCACATGTTACTTTGCTGTATAGACACTTCAACAAAGAGAAGTGACATCTCCTGTTCATTTGGTAATCTGCATAATTGAGTCTCCAACGTGCATGTCAAAAATGCCTTTATTACTGCAGAGATATAGCTTAAGTTTTGAGGCCTACTACACTTTTAGAAACATGAACTTATTCATATTACACAATTCTCTTTTATTATGTCTACTTTTTTCCATGATACACATGACTTCATCATCCTGAACTCTATTTTTGTTCCCTCTTTTTTCTTTATAAATTTGGAATCATGTATTATGCACTTTTTTATATATTTGTATGCACTTACACATATGCGTACACAGTCTATACTTATGAATATATGCTATGTTCATGTGTGAACGAACAAGACAGAGAATTGAGGAAATATGGTCCATGGTAATAAAAAAAAGTAATGGTTATTTTCAGCTGTGGTTATATTCATATCCTGTTCAACTATATAATTTTCTCCCCATTCAGTCACCTAAAAAAATAAGCTCTATCAGATTGCGGGAGGAAAGGATTGTGGGAATCAGTTAAGCAAATAAGAAGTCAATATTTAGTTCCAACTGACAATCACATAACCACAAGGATGAAAACAAGGAAATCAGAAGAAATCTCTGCCCTGTCTTTTATTGAATTTAAAATAAATGTTTCCTCTTGATAGATTCAATTAGAACTGTAGTGTTTTTCCTGGGGATTTTCAGGACTAGCTAGCAGAAGTCGTTTGCCCTTGATCACAGCCATAACCATCATTAGACATTTATCGAGCTCTTACTGTGTACAAGGTACTGTTTTCGACTCTAAAGATACCAAGAGATAGAAAAACACAGAGTCTAAATATTCCAATACTATGTTGCAGTTGCATTTACTAACTTAGAATGTCTATTGTTGCAACTGATAACTTTGGGGAAAAGACAACAGAAAATGACAGCTAACTGTGAAATTATATTATTTAACACATCATAACAATACTACATTTTTATCCCATTTTTCACTTTGATACAAATCAATCAAATATTGAACCAAGATGGTATTTTGAGATAGTCAAGGTACAATGGATTTTTAGATAATAATGGGTAATAATGCTAATGGAGATGATCCAGAAATCATTTACCACTTTGAAAGATCTCCATAGTATTGTGGAAAGGTGTAGGGTTTGTGATTCCTTTAACTTGGGAAACCCTGACAAAGCAGAAGTATGGGCAGTCATCAGTTGTAATGTGATCATTCCTAGGGAGTTGCTTGAGGTTCATGAAAGCTAAGGGAGTTGCCCAAGGTAAGGATCAGAGCCAGGATTTTTACCTAGGTCTTTGTGAGTCAAACCCAAAACTACTGTGGCACAATTCCTCTTAAGTGAGGACAATATCTAACAGTAAATAAAACCACAGAGAAGATGTGATGCAATTCTGATTCTGTGCTCAAGATGGGCTACCAAATCAATCTGGCTGATGGTATCATGATACCATCATTTGAAAGCTGAAGCAGGTTTTTTTAGCCCTGACCCTTCCCAGAAGCTGAAGCCATGCCCCTACCAGAGCCTAACCTTCTATCTTGTTCATGCTTCCAGACACATCCCTAGACATCACATAGCCCCACTGTGATTCAGTCTGTATCATTCAAAAAGCACTGTTCTTTCTATGTTCAAGGTAATTAGACTTCTCACTCAGCCTTGCCATTTTCCAGGGTATCACAAATGGTGTGACATCTATATGTACTTGTGAAAGGCGGCTTAACTGTGTAGATGGGAAACCCTCAGGTTCAAGTTCTGCCTGTTTAATAGATGATTGTTGATTGATTGATTGATGAATTGATTGATGAATGCCTCCCTTTAGTGCTAGTGCAGTCCACCCAATCCCCAACTACCCCCAAAGCCTGGAGTTCTTGGGTTGAAGTCATACTTTTGACATATATTCATAGTGTGGCCCTTGACAGAAGACATTTAGCCTCAGTGCTCTAGGCAAAAATTCTGGTTCTAAGAGGCAGAGAAAGTGTCAAGCTGTAATGATAGAGGGTGCTTCCCCATACTAGTTAAATCACAGGCCCATTTCCATCCCAATCCCCATATGTACTTACAGTACTATCTATGAAGAAGGCTAACTTTACCAATTCCATTGTCCATTTGGTATCAGTTGTAGAGGACCCAAGAACATATAATTCTGTTAGATATTTTAATAGCTAGTCTATTTGGGGTACTTTTCCAGATGAGAATTAAAATGGAAATTAGTTATTTTGTTTTCTCCAAGAAATCACATTAGCTTATACCTGCAGAGGATTGTGTGTGTGCTTTCTAGATCCAGAAACAGAAAGTCATTCCACAGATGGAGGCAATGTCATTCCAGTAATCAGTATTAAGAGTCCCTAAGTGCCTATTAAGGCAGTAGACTACAGTGGCTCCAGACCTATCATTGTCTATTTTGGGTCAATAATGCTTATGCACATTTAATAGACTGAAGGTTTATCAGTCCTAGCAAACTGAGTCATTTTTTTTCTTTTAGAATTCTAAATACAATAAATGTAGATAAAGCAGATTATAATGATCAGCAAGTTCAATACAGGGGACTTAATGAAGTTTCAAGGAAGCTGTAAATATTTTAACACCCTTATGAAGGATACTACGCCCTTTAAGAAAAATCAAGTTCACTATTGATTGGGTTCTGGCTCCTTCCTACTAGCAAATAAGGACATTGTGAAAGTGATATTATTAATCATATATTGCCTTGAAGGAACATACTACTAAAATGATTTAAAAAAAAAAAACCCTAGCAAGGTTCCTTGGAAGGCCCAATTTGAGGCAGTGACTCATGCCTTTGCTTTAAGAATTTATTTACTATATGTTAGAGAAGTAATATTTTGTGAAAAGAAATGTGTCACTAATTAGCATAGATTTTGTGTATAAAAGAAATTTAGGACTAACTTTAATTTCTATTTAAGTCCATAGCATCATGCCTGGCACATAGTAATCACTTAATGAATGCTTGTTGAGTTGAATTGATTGAAATATTTTTGCCATGTATCAGGCAAATATACTCTCAAGCATTTTTCTGATGCCAGTAAACCACAAGTACTGGCACAACCTTCCAATCTGGGTTGCTTTGTGGAAAATCCAATGAGATCTCTGTCTTCCAAGGATCAGTCTAAATTCAGAAAGACTCATCCACAGGTGATCAATTGTTTTTAACCACAGCAACTCAGGAGACCATTTTAACAAGACAGATTGCATTAGTGGTTGGTATACTAACTGCAATAAAATCATCTTTCCTTGAAATATCAAAGTAATGAGTCAAAAAGTTAGAAGTACATATTGACAGTTTAATGTCACAGGTCTACTATTCACTAAACCTAAATTCTTCTTGGACCAGTTGTTTCAGGGAGGCCAGAGTCTTAATTTTAGGGCCTAATGACCTCCGACACAGCAGGTAAAAATAGGGAAGGGCTCAGAACGTATTGCCAAGGATCGTATATATGATTGGCAATGGGGCATAGTCACAATGGTCCAGACTCTTGGTATTCTCTGTTTTTAAGATTTGAAGCACAACCCAATACATGGACACAAGTGTAGTGGGGGCAGGGAGGTCCAGGAAAGAACCCCCCACAAAAAGCTATATTACTCTTGTGTAAAGGCTCTTCTACTCTTGCTTTTGTCAAGACAGTCAGCCACAGAATAAGCAAAAGCTAAGGAACACCAGCCAGGGGTGGAGGAGGGGAGGGTGGATAATGATGATAAGGGATGATGGTAGTAATGGTGGTGATGATGATGGTGATGGTGGTGGTGGTGGTGATGGTGATGATAATGGTAATTATGATGGTGGTCGTGGTGGTGCTAATGATGATAATTAATATTTATAGAAGTTTTGCAAAGCACTTTACAGATATTACCTCACAACAACCCTGTGAGATAGGTTCTATTATTATTCTCATTTTCCAGATAAGGAAACCGAGTCTGAAAGAGTAAATCATTTTCCCAGAGTCACATAGCTAATAAACTTCTGAAGCAAGAGTCAAACTCAGGACTACCTGACTTCTAATCTCATAGTGCCAAAGAGGCTGATATCATCATTAGGATTGCTCCCTCTCTCCCTATGCTCACAGCTTATTTGCAAAATACCCCAGTTGTGGCCAAACTCAACAAAAGGAGAAGGGCTGTCAAAGTATTCTGAAGACTCACAGCCCTGGAATCTCTAGAGTGTCTCTGCATATTTTTAGTTTAGCTTTTATAAGATGGAAAAATGATTGTTTTTCCCTTTTAAAATGGCTTGTTCTTCCTTCTGTACTTAACCATATGACCTTAAGAAAATCACTTTATACAAAATAACAGTAATATTGTGAGAAGATCTGCTGTGAATGACAATTGTTTTCAGCAATGTAATGATCCAAGACAACTCCAAAGGTCTTATGAACTGATAGTGTTTGAATACAGATTGAAACATGATTTCTTTTGTTAGCTAGACTATCAGGAACAAAAATAAATGAGGAGCAAGGTGCTATCAGAAAAACCTGGAAAGATGTACATGAACTGATGCAGAATAAAATGTACTGTATACAAAATAACAGCAATAGTGTAAGATAATCTGCCGTGAATGACTTGGTTATTTTCAGCAATGCAATATTCCAAGATAACTCTGAAAACCTTATGAAAATTGCAATCCATCTACACAGAAAGAACTGATGGTATCTGAAAACAGATTGAAGCATAATTTTTTATAGTTCTTTAATCTGAAGTTTTGTTTTTGTCTGTTTTCTTTCACAACCTGGCTAACGTGGAGAAGTTTTGCGTGACTACTCATGTATAACTTATATTGAATTGCTTGAGTCCTTGGGGAGGGGGGGAGGGAGGGAGGGAGGAAGAGAATTTGGAGCACAAAGTTTTAAAAAATTGATATCACAACAGCAGATCACCCTCAACCAATCAGCTTGAAGGACCTCTCCTTTTGGGGAGGGAGACAGGAACTAGAAATCTGAGACTCACTTGCTGGATTTCTCTCTTTTCATTCAGGAACTGGAATGTGTCAGGAGGGGCAGAACAGAGTAGAAAGATCTACTCCATGTGTTCTCTATATAAGCTAAATAAAGGTGGCTTTCTCGACTTCTCTATCTTCACTAACTTCTAATACACTTTAATAAATACTTAAAAGCCTAAAAAAATTGATATCAAAATTTGTTTTTACATGTAATTTGGAAAATAAAATTTTCAAGAAAAAAGAAAAAAAGAAAATCACTTAACCCCCCTCAGCCTCTTTTCTCATCTGTAAAATGGGGATAATCATAGTAACTGGCTCTCAGAGTCATTGTAAGGTTCAAAGGTGATAATATCTGCCATGTGCTTTGCAAACCTTAAAGTGCTATATTGGCATTAGATAGTATATTATCATATCATGTCATTATATTAGTATATCATATTAACATGTGGAGAGCTACATGAGAAAGTTTATACAATTATTACAGATTGGGAGTCACTCATGTAAAGAAGGATAACATTGAAGAGAGGATGCTGAAGTTTTTTGTGTTTGTTTTTTTCTAAATTCTCCTGTCACATTACAACCTACTAAACAGAGAAGCAAAGTGGAAGAAGGGGCACCTCCCTCCCTGTGTCTGTACATATACAAACACAGCTCCTTGTCTGTGACTGACATTTCCAGAGTGAAAGAAGGAAGAAGGTTTCTGTTTGACCGTAGCTAGTACCACAGCTGCTAAAATATTAAGAGCATTAAATGTAGGTTAATCAGAAATGTGTGTCTAGGCCAGATTCCTCCAGGCAGTTTTCACCTTCCATGCTTGTTCCCTCACTCCTTGCAATCAGAATGAGATCTCATCTGCCTTTCTCACTCAAATAAAGACTGACAGAGGTGATAGCAGAGGAGATATCACAATCCTGTTTCTTTGATAACAAAAGTTGGTTATATGACACTGCTTACCAAGAAATGTGCTTTTTATTCATTTGTTTGGTTTTCCAAGAAATATATATTTTAGGGAATGTGGAAATTCCTTTTTTAATGTTTTTAGGTAGCTTTTGTTTTTATATCTCCTTCATGCCTGAATTTATCCCTCCCCCTCCCTCACAGAGCAATCTCTTGTGACAACAAAAAGAAAAAGAAAAAAAGAAAACAATTTAGCAAAAATAATCATTACATTAACCAAGGTAGGTAGTTTGAACAATATTCCATATCTGTTGTCTCTCATCTCTTCAAAGAAGGGATGGGAGGGTGGGGTGTTGAGTTTTATTCTCTCATCTATTCTTTGGGGATAAATTTGAACATTATAATTGATTAAACATCATTCAGATTCTTTTATTTTTTTAATTTTCATTGTTTTTAATATAATGTCAAGTAATAAAAAGCTAGTTCTAAAAAAGCAAGGCAAAACTTCACGGAAACATTTCTATCCTATATTTCATCTCTCATTTTTTAGAAGTGCTTACAATTGATGCTCATGTAATTTTTGAAACACTAAGAGATTTTTTCCTAATGCTTTGAGTGCAAAATAGACTTATTATGAATAATTTTGGCATACATGACAAAATGGCTAGCTGTTCACATGCAGATAAACATATTGGTGTATAATTCGGCAATGTTTCTAGTTTGGGATTTTTTTTCATGATCTTTTAGCTGATGTCTAATTTTTACCCTTTTTTTCATATTAGCCATTGCTGATAGTTAATATATTTTTAGAGTTAGGATACCTTAGAGATCATATCCAAGCTCTTCCTTTTATAGCTTATCAAAACAGTCTCAGAAAAGTAAAATGAGCTGTCCAGATCACATAGTGATGACACTGGGTCTTTTAAACCTTAATCTAGTGCCCATTCTTTCCATTATACAATGATGCCTTCCTTACAACTGGAAAATGTGCGCTCATATGTAGACTGGCTCTGTATACCTGAAATTCAGAACTGAACCTTCAGGCTTGGCTTGATAAATCAATCAACAATTTAAGCAGTTCCGTGGAATTACCAACTCATCCTTCTGTTGCCCCAATCCCCCTCCTCTTGCTTATTTCCTTGTTGAGCTGCCAAGAAACTGTGAACAAATTTAATGTCTGAATAACTACTTGGTCTCTCAGTGACCTTGAAAAATTTCCTTTGCATCTTTAAAAATTAATAAAGTGAAAGTTTGTCAGCACACTAAGGGAATTAGTATCTATTGTGAGGTAACTGTCATTGTACATCCCACTGAAAGCTGAAAAAAGTTAAATACTCAAATAGAAAATTCACTGAACATTTAAAATCCAGTGCTTTCTGACTTCTTAAAATTATGGATGTGGATGTAGAGTTCAAATCCTGCTTCAGACATTTACTAGATGTGTCACCCTTGCTTAATTTCTCTGTCCCTGTTTTCTCATCTGTAAAATGGATAACATTTACCTCACAGGGTTGTTGTGAGGATAAAATTAGATATCATATGTAAAGCAATTGGCAAACTTCAAAGCATTATATAAATGCTAGGTATTATAAACCTATACATATTATATATCTGTCATCTATCATCTATCTATCTATCTGTCTATCATCCATCTATATCTTCATGGAAATTCTATTCATCATGATATGGAGGTGACAGTAGATTCTCAAAACTTTTGTCTATGGTATGCATATGCCTAGGGTTCTTACCAAGTTGGCTGTAGTAAGAGCCTGGTATATTTCTTCTCTAAGAACCAGCCCAGCTAATTTTGAATAGAGCCATAACAAGCTGTCTTGTTATAAGGCATAAATAATACCCCACTGTCTCTATTTTTGTCTGCTGTGACTCTGAGGAGCCCAGGTCCTTAATGGACTTCTAGAGTGATTGAAAGTAAATCCAAGATGTTTCAAAACTCTTAGTTTTATCTTTAACAACTTAAAACTGTACTAAGACTTTTGGAATACCAGGTATAGTGGATTTATCTGAGTTACATCTAGAAACATTCTTCTATCAATGCCACAAACACCCATTTCAGACTGGATGCTGTGGTGGAATAGAGAACACATTCTACATACTCTTGCTCTGATATAGCTCTCCCCCAACATTTGTTTTCTATTCCATATGGATTTGCTTGGAAATCTAATTAGTGTAAAATAGAGGCATGATAGACCCCTAACCCCTATTCTCCATCACCCTTTCAATTTTGAACATGTTTACCGATAGGTAAACTAAATAATGCCCGTCAGTGGAAGAAGTTTTCATTTTAGCCCTGTGCAGCAAAAACTCAATATTTTATTCTCTGTATATCACTTTATCTGAGAAGATAACATGAGTGACCCTGATAGTTCTTTGTGGTTGTGGCTGAAAATGCCAAAGGGGAAACAAGTGTCCTTCCCAAGCTTCTCTAAATGTTTAAAAGAAAAATCCTCACGTCTCTGCTCTGTCTCAGCTAAACCTGGCAATTCATCATCAGTGGTGACTACTTGGAGTTCTCTTTCCAACTCTGTAAAAATGATGCTCCTCATTTGATTTGTGAGGGAAGCCTGGGTTTCTAGTTGGTTTTGCTCCATTCCTAGGGAAATTGTTTTCAGCTCATTTTGCCTTTCCTTTGGGTAACATATCACACAATCTTGTACTTCAGTGTCTGCTGCTTGCTGCTCAGTGCTATTAACATACATCTGGGCCACCCTTTGTGCAGAACTGTCCCTAGGTAAAACCCTCAGCAGTCTAGGATGGAAGGAGACCGCAATTTACAGAGTCCATTATCACCTCTGGACGTGTAGAATGATAATGGAAGTGACAGAGGTACAGCTGAAAATTGGCTCTTAATATTTTATGTGTTGAATCTAAGGGTTGGAAGTCTCATGCTGCTCTTTAGGGAAAATGAAGTATGTGGGATATTCTGTTCCACTGGAAACACACTCAGAAGGTAGACAGATGACACCGTTATGAAGAAAATGTATTTAAATTCTTTATTTTGTGTTAACCAATGTGTCTCACTGGAGTGTTAAAGAACAGCGACATCAAGATGAAAAATTCCAGTGAGGGACAAAGTACATCCAAGATTTGTGAAGAACTTTAGAAAGATCACTTCTGAAATCATACATTGTGAACATTACCATGATCATTTAACACAGTGGTATCTCCCAAATGACTATGTGAAAGGGATATCTTTAACATATAATTTCAGAAACCATCATTTTGCCTTGAAATTTCTAAAGAAAAGTTCAGAATTATCATCATGTCAGAGTGTCATCCCTTTGGTCATTCAACAATCATTCATTAAGTGTTTAACAAGTACTAGGCTTTTTCTGGGTACTCAGGGTAAAAAACTTGCTTTCTACTGGAGAAATTCCATGTTTACACAGATAAGTAAGCATAAAATAAGTTGTGGAGGAAAAAAACACTAGTAATCTGGGGCATCATCCTAAGAATATAAATTATGGAGAAGTATTGACTTACATTGGTCAACGGAATTTCCTCACTTGTTTTCCTATACCAATGAAATCACAGGTACAGCTTCTATCCCTATCCTTATTCCATTTAATCAAGTATTTCTTTTTTTAAATAAGGGGAAACAGGGAGCTTTTATGACAAGATTTGGGAAAGTGTTATCTCCATTCCTGCATATGCTTTTATGTAAGCAAACTTTCTAGAAAGTAATATCACTGGGAGCTGTCTACTTTGGAGAATAAAAGCATCAATTTCCTTTGGTGAATTTGAAGTATCCTTGAAATCATCAATGCCTGCCATTTTGAATGGGGTTTCCACAGATCATTTCATTCAGGCCTTTCATTTGATTGCTTTCCCAGTGTCAGAAATACAGAAAGAAGATTGCCAGGTTGAAGCTCAAAGAGAAATCTCAATGTAGCAAACACCTTTTCAGTTGCTCCCAATTGATTGTTGTAAATACTACAGATGTTTTCAATTTGTTTTGTTATTCCATAGAATATTATGTATGCCATATGGTAACAAATAAAACGCACATATGTGTTTCAGCTTAGCCCTTAGCCATGCTTTCCTCTAGTTTATTTTCATTTAAGTTCAGAAATCAAAATGGTTACATGAATGTTATAATTTATTGTAAGTAAAGACCTGAGATTAGCAAATGCCAAATAGCATAGCTTTTGCTTATAGTAATACATATATTAAAGCCCATTGAAGCACTTTGTCTCTTTTCTGCCTCAATGGACTTTATCTGAATATGAGTCATGGAATGTCATGAGTGGAATACATTAAAAAAAAAACAGGTGTCCTTAACTTGAGCTCCAAGGATAGATCTGTTGGAAGGATTTCAGGGAGTCTGTTAGGAATTGAAATCCCAATGGGGGGGGGGAGGGCAGGAATTATAGCTTTATTTTCACTAACCTCTAACTGAAAATTAGCATTTCGTCCAATTATTTTAAAATATTATTATGAGGCATCCATAGGCTTCACCAAACTAGTGAGGGATTGCATGACACACAGAAAAAAGATCATGGACCTCTGCTATAAAACATAACAAAACTATATTATCTTGACTTAAGCACATTATGCAAGGCATAAAGAATAGATTTAACATATACTTTCACACATACACACCAAAAAAGTGTCTTCTTGATTACAAGGAAGAATGCAAGGGAGCATAGTCACAGATAAAGAAAAACAATAGATAATCCACTCTTCTTTGGGTAAAAATAGTCCACAGTGACAGTAATCTTTGCAAAAATGACCAAGAGATTTTATTGTACTTTAACATGTTCATTCTCAGGATGAAGGACAGCAATTCTAAAGCATTATATTAAAATGTGAATGCTTCATTTCTCTGAATTTGGTAAGGAATGATTGTCTTTAATCAGCAAAAAAAAAAATAATACCATTGTCTATGTTTAAGTAGCAAAACTCTCCTTTAGCCATTTTTAATGTAACTCAATTGTATTTTATATGGTTTAACTAAAATGTGTTGCACACTCCCTTGCATTCATAAAAAAGAATATTAAGCCAATTTTTAACCTGTTCTTGAAGGATTTGAACAATTATTATGATTTAGTGCTGTCATGCAATGATGACCTCCCAAAGTCTTTAAAGTGTGTTGGCCCACTTACTTAAAAAAAAAAAAGTACTTTTACTCATGCATCTCACACATTGTATCAAAAGTTTAGAAATTGTTTGCTTGCTTTTTTATAATTTTTCTGTCTCCTCCCTTTTTATCTAATGCTACTTCTCGTTGCTAGTCTGGCTACTTCCGTAGGATAGGTCCTTGTTTATTGTAGGAGTAAAATGTATGGATTTTAATGTATGTACTTTGTAACATTAGACTAAAATCTGACTACTCTTCCTTTTCTTTTCTTTTCTTTTCCTTTTTGTTTCTGACATTACATTTTGAATGGCTGATAATCTAGAAAAGAGACTCTGGATAAGTGAGAGTTACCTTAAAACTATAATGACTGGGGCAGCTAGATGGCGCAGTGGATAGAGCACCGGCCCTGGAGTCAGGAGTACCTGAGTTCAAATCCGGCCTCAGATACTTAATACTTGACTAGCTGTGTGACCCTGGGCAAGTCACTTAACCCCAATTGCCTCACTAAAAAACAAACAAACAAACAAAAAAACCAACTATAATGACCTATCTTAGCCCTTGCCTCTTTTCTAACATTCTTCAACATATAAAAAGTTGCATAATGGATTTTGAAATTTATATACATTTTAAATCTTATAAATTTGTATAAATTTTCCATTTTGTATGTGTTTTCCTTACATTCTTCAAAAGCCAACTGAAACTCCTTGTCTGCCACCCCCATGACTTCAACTGATATTAGTTGCTTTAATTCCTATTCCTAGTCAAAAAATAGCCATCTCTCAAAATGAGTATTTTAACATATACTGAATTGTTTTCTATTTTCTGTAAGTTCAGGATCACCATGTACATTTTAAGCACTTTGTGAACCACGCTTTCTCCTACATTTCTCATCTACTCCTCAAAGTCTTTTTAATGGACCACGGAAACACAAAACGAATGACATTTATATGGAGTTCTATATAATCAGTTAAGAAGTACCTCAAAAAGGATCCAAGAGGAGGAACAGAATAGGACCTGGATGAAGTTGGCTGAAGGCTAGCTATGCCTGAATGTAAGAATAGCATCAATTCATATAGTACCTTATCGTTTATAAAGTATTTCCTTCATTTGGAGCCTATAAGGTAGGTAGATCAAGTGTTATTATCTCTATTTTACAGATAAAGAAACTGAACTTTAGAAATCTTAAATTACCAGGGAGCAGCCAGGTGGCGCAGTGGATAAATCACCAGCCCTGGATTCAGGAAGACCTGAGTTCAAATCCTACCTCAGATACTTGACACTTACCAACTGTGTGACCCTGGGCAAGTCACTTAACCCTCATTGCCCCACAAGAAAGGAAGGAAGGAAGGAAGTCTTAAATTACCATGCATACACTCAGAGGTAACAGGGCTTAAAACCCCAACATGATATCAGATCTTCTCGTTTGACATTCAGTGTTCTTTTCTCACTGCCATTCCTGAGGTCTAAAGTACAAATCACTTCAATGACCTCCACTCTGTTCCTTCCTCTCCTACAGTTTCTATCATAACCCACAATATTTATTGTTCCAGTAAAAGCATATAAGAAATGGATGATAAAATTAAAATGAGGGGCATTTTTTAAAATAGCAGGAAAAATAAAACCTTACAATTCAATTTCCAAAATTTACCCTGAAATCTGAAACTCATAATATCATAGATTTAAAAATGGAAAGAACCTAAGAGAACAACTCATTCAGTCCCTTCATTTTATGGATGAGAAAATGAAACCCTAGGGTGAGAAAGTCGTGCAAATGTAGCAAAGCCTAAATTGGGAACCATGGCCTTGTGTCTTTAAAGCCATCCTCCTTTTTCCAAAACATAAAATTGTTTTAAAACACAGATATTCTCAACTTTTTCCACTGTAGGAGCAGCTAGGTGGCGCAGTGGATAGAGTACTGGCCCTGGATTCAGAAGGACCTGAGTTCAAATATGCCCTCAGACACTTAACTAACTGTGTGACCCTGGGCAAGTCACTTAACCCCAATTGCCTCACCCCCAAAAAAATAAGAAATAAAAAACAAAAAAACCTTTTTCCATTGTTAAAGCAAATAATGAAACTAAGTTGAAGGAGATTCTTTTTTTTTTTAAGTTCCCTTTCTTATGTTTAGCACTGACATAACTAAGTGCTCCTAGAATGGACTATACCTGAAAAGAATGCCCTCTATAGCATACCATGACAATGTGTTGTTCAAAGGACTCCATTTAGGGGGAACCCACTACCACCAAAGCTACTCATTCTACTTTTGGACTGCTGTCCTTGTTAAAAAGCTGTTCCTGAAATCAATCATAAACTGGACTCTTATTTTGAACCATCACTTGCAGTTCTGCTTTCTGGGACCAGACTGAATAAACCTAATCCTTTGACATAACAGCCCTTCACTTACTCTTAGGTAGCTCTCATGAACATCCCTCCCTCCTAACTTTCCTCTTCTTCAAACTAAACATCCAAAATTTTGGCAAATTCAAATATGTAAGAAACTTGAGGTCCTTCACTGTCTTAACTGTGCTTCTCTGAACATTCTCTAGTTTACCAAGGTTTTTTTTTGTTGTTGTTTTTTGTTTGTTTTAGTGGGTTTTGTTGTCATTGTTTGTTTGTTTGTTTGTTTTTTCTGAGGCAATAACTTGCCCAGGGTCACACAGCTAGTAAGTGTCAAGTGTCTGAGGTTGGATTTGAACTCAGGTCCTCCTGAATCCAGAGCTAGTGCTTTATCCACTGTGCCATCTACCTGCTCCCTTATCAAGGTCTTTCATCAAATGTGGCACCACAAATGAGTATAGTGGCCTGATTAGTGCAGAATACAGCCAGATTATCCCCTTGTACTTATTAACACTACTAAGCTTATGGCCTGCCTGAAATCACCCTAACTCTTTTGGAGGATATATAATTCTGTTAGTTTATATTTAACTTTTAGTACACAAAATGGACATTTCTTTTAGCAAAATAAATATTGTGCTTTTTCCTGGATACTTTAACCTTCAAAATACATATTGTTTTTGTCTAATTCTGTAAGGTAATCTATATTTGAGTCAAAACTGGAAATTAATTTAGGTAGTATCAGTAATGATGTTTAGAATTGATGCTATGGAACACATCTACCCTCTTCTCACAACATTTCCAGAATACCATTGGTGTTGCTGGGCAGGCATATCTTCCTTTTGGTAGGTATATAAACATGACTTAACATTATTTCAACTTTTCTGTAATGCTAACCCTCAACAGAGCACTGATTAAGGATTAACTTGTGTCAGAAGAGTAGGATAATAGCCCAAATAGCTACATAATACTCGTCATTTTGCATATTAAGCTTCTGACCTAGCATACTACCATAATGCCTTCGTGTAGTGGCAAATTCAAAGTAACAATATTAATATTCTGAAAAAAGCAGAATAAAGAAAACAGATTTACTACAAGCATATTCTCGAAACACAATCTCAAACCATTATGGATGAATTTTTGATGATCTGCATTTAAATTACTTATATCTGAGCTACCTTAGTTTATTGTTTTTTGTTTTTGTTTTTTGTTTTTTGTTTTTAGTGTGGCAATTGGGGTTAAGTGACTTGCCCAGGGTCACACAGCTAGTAAGTGTTAAGTGTCTGAGGCCGGATTTGAACCCAGGTACTCCTGACTCCAGGGCCGGTGTTCTATCCACTGCGCCACCTAGCTGCCCCCATTTATTGTTAATAATCTTTGCTCATCACTTAGACAAGGTTAAGAAAAATTATTAGTCAGAGTAAGCATGATATATAGGAAATAAGATGGATTCAAATCTCCTCTCAAATACTTACTGTCAGGGGAAGCGAGGTGGCTCAGTGCATAAAGCACCAGCCCTGGATTCAAGAGGACCTTAGTTCAAATACGCCCTCAGACACTTGACACTTGCTAGCTGTGTGATCCTGGGCAAGTCACTTAACCCTCATTGCCCCACAAAAACAAAACAAAACAGAATAAGACAAATACTTACTGTCCATTTATCTCTGGACTTAATTTTCTTCAGCTGTGAATTGAAAGGGCTGGACTAGATTACCTGAGTTCTTTTGGGATCTTGGATTATTGTGTCTAATTTACTCTCCTAACTGGTGTCCCCCACCTCTTCCTCCTGACTTCAAGCTTGCACAGTATCTTCCTCTCCTTAGGCATTTAATGTTTTCTGAAGTGAATAGGTGACTACATTTTAAAAAGTCAAACAACTCCCATGCTGAAATGGAAGACTAGACTATCAAAATTCTCTAAACAGCTCCTTTTGTGATGATTTCTGCGTCAAGTAAATCATCCTCCATATTTTGGTTAAATTGTCTTCCTTAGGAAATGCCTCCATGCAGTGAATAGCTCTCTAGTGATCAGGAATTCTAAATTCTAATTTTAGAGACACTGTATTAATGATGGTCTGATTATAATCAGGTTCTCTTAACCTCTGGGCCTCTTTCAACCATCCACATCACTGTATGGCTGGTAAAACTTAATTAATTTTCTTGGAGGTTTTTTTTTTTAAGGCAGTTTAGATTATTTAAATAAAAGAACCTTTGTGAGTACAAAATATTGTTATTTACTCCCAAGGGTGTTATGAGAATTACTTAATGTTTACAAAGCACTATGAAGAAGAAAATTGTAATTCAAGTCCTAAGACTATGTTCTATTTATTAAAGAAAAGCAAACCAGAGTCCTGGGTACTGATGAGATACTTTAGGATCGTTGTTGTTTTTTCTTTCTTAATTTTAGTTGTTGTTCATTTAATTTAACACTTTCAAAAAAAATCACTTAGCTATGGGGAATATTTCAGCAAGCTCATTGTTCTATGCTAGGACGTTTACCAATTTGATATCCTCTGACTACCACCAATATAACCACTTAGAAACATTAATCCATAAAATATTCTCTTGTATTCAGATACAGATATGCTAGAGTATATCAGACTTGAGGTCTTTCTTAGTTTACCCAGTTGCTAATGCATTTTCCCTCAAAAACTGATTTATGAGGGGGCAGCTAGGTGGCGTAGTGGATAAAGCACCAACCCTGGATTCAGGAGGACCTGAGTTCAAATCTGGGCTCAGACACTTCCCACTTGCTAGCTGTTTGGCCCTCGGCAAGTCACTTAACCCTCATTGCCCTGCAAAAAAAAATTTTTTTTAAAACCTGGTTTATGCTTATATTGTATCTATTTTTGGATGTTTAAATGGATACCGATATTTGTATAAGCTCCTTGAAGTCAGGGCTTATTTTGTGTTTGTCTTTGAATCTCCAGGGCCTAGTACAAATATGACACATAGTAGATGCTCAACAAAATAATTAAACTTTCTATTATTTGTCCAATCAGAAATGATTCCTTTCTCTTCTCAACTTTTATTTCATTTCTGTCATATGTTACATTCCATCAGTCTTTCGTTTATTTATGTATATGTCATCTCCCACTAGGTTGTAAGGTCCTTAAAGACAAGGATCATCTGTGTCTCCTCCCACAGTATCTTCCATGTGGTGGGCATTCAGTGAATTCTTACTAAAATAAGGAATGAATGAAGGACAGTTAATCACCAAGCATTGTTTAAGTTTCTGCTAAAATGCCAGGTATTACATTAGGTACTCAGAATACAAATGCAACAAATAATGCCATGGCTTTTCACAAGGATCTTATTAAATAACAAAAACATCTATAAAAACATACAGGATAAAAAGAGAATAAATACAAAGTGGTTTGATTCAAGTTAATTTGAAAGGCTCGATCATTAGCAGTTGAGGGGATATAGATGCAATAATCCTTCTAAAAAGACAAACTAAGAACAACAGAGAGCTGTGAGAATGGTTAATGGAAACGGGAAAGTGGAAGAAACAGAATTATCATTGGGGAGCCTTCAAAGGATTCTTCTACAACTCACTCCACTGAAAGCAAAACCGTTTCTCCCTCAAGGAATACCAACAAAAGAATCCCAGCAGCCTGTTTGCTCAGCAATCTGGTCCAGTAATCAAATATGAATAAGACTTTTCAAGAAATTAGTGCCAGGTATCCCCTGGCAAGAATTGACATATTGCTCCCTACCCCCCACAATTTACATCTAAGGCATAATATATTAACTAATGATCATAGTAATGACTCAAAAAAAAAAAAGGCTGAATTGTATTTGGATTTTTCCATTCCCTAGGTAAGGAAATGTTTAATTCAGTTCAGAAATATTTGTTTCCGGTAGTTTTTCTTTTTAATTAAGGTGTTTAAAGGAACTATTGTTATTTTGGATTTTCTTTTCTTATTGGGAACACCCAAGTACATAACTATACTGGAAAACTGAATGGTACAGTTTTGAGTAACTAAGTCAAAATTTGACAGTTAGAGCTGGTACAAAGGCTGAAAAGCAACTTATTTTTTAAAATAAAAACACAAAGAGCACCACTCTTTGTCCTTTTGATAAATGATTCAAGTTATTTTCTCTTGAGTTTAGAGTTCAATGGTATTTGAGCTCACTTGAAAAGCTCTACGTTTAAATCCTTATAAAGTCCAGAGATTTTTTTTATTATTTCTCTGTATTATGTTTGTGCCAGTTTTGATGAAGAGTGCTACACATAATGGACCATTTATTGCAAGTCCCTGTATATTAGAAATAAGCTGAACCTGGCATTTGAACTTTGATGTCCATCAGGGAGTGTTATTTAACCTGACACACGGCAAAGCAAAAAGGGACCTTGGCCATTAGCAGGCTTCTGATGATGTATGACCAAGATGGAGGTGGGGGGAACTACATTGTATCATTGAGTAGCTGCTGCATTTGGTGAGAAAAAGGCACTTAGAAAATGGGTTATGGTTGAAGGAGAATCAAGACAATACAGTCCACTGCTGATTTCCATGACAACCTTCTGTGCAGAAGGTAGAACGCAAGAAAAGCAATAGGATGGTCCATTTAGGGGCCAATAGATGTCTCTGCAGAAAATATAAAATGCAATTAGAAAACAAGAATGAGAAGTTTAAAAAAAAACAAAACAAGATTTCCAAGAGACTGTGTATAAAGTTTCTTCAGGTGATAAACATTTCATGTCACACTTGTATTAGACAGAGCATTTCTCTGGAGTCAGAGGACTCTCATTCAAATCCCATCCCATGATATTTACTAATCATGTAATCTTGGGAAAATCACACTATCCTGGTCCCTTCATTTTCTCAACTGTCGAATGAGAAGTTCTGACTACATGCCCTCTAAAGTACCTTCCAACTATAGATGGATGATTCTATGAACAGACTTTTCTTAGCAGGTCAGAAAATGGGGGTTGTGAAAAATTTGCCAATAATAAAAGTTTATGTATATCTATTTTGTATATCTATATACCCAGGCTCATGTAAAAATTTCTCAGGCAAAAAGAGGTCATTAGTGGAAAAAGTTTAAGAAGCCCTAATACAATACAAGGCAAATACACTACAATTAAAGGGGGAAAATGAAAGTAAATTATCTTAGTTATGATTTTATAATTGCGTCCCAATAAAGTGGCAAAAGCAGGGAGTTCTCAGCGTATTTGTGGTTTATGAAATGATTTGGGGACCAAATCTACATTTGTATGATTACCATTTGATAAAATATTTCCATAAGCTGTGACACAGAAAGCCAGGTCAGGGCCCCTCTCCCCGGACAGCCAGCTTGGCTCCAGAGTAGCCGGAATTCATTCTAAATTGCTAAATATTGATATGTGGCTACTTAGGAACATCGGTTTAGCACAGAAAGAAACAATATGCTTGTCTGAGTTGTGCTTTGATGGCCCTGGAAGAAGTCACAGACGGAGCCTCAGAAGCTCCAACCACGGCTACTCACCACATTTCTATTACGTTTATGAGCAATGTCTCTACAAAGCTGTAGAGACAGGAGCAGGGATGCCCAGCAGGAGAAAGAATTTTCCTGCAAAGCTGACAGACTTCTCCTGGACTCTAATCTAACAGATAGCTTCCAACAACTATAAATCTCTTTCTAGTAAAACTGAATTCCTTTGACTTGGAGTTTTGTCTCAGTGACTGAATAAGGTTGGTCTCTATGGATAGGTAAATGTGCTCGGACAAGAAGTGTGCCAATTTTTACCTGTGCCTCTGCTTCATCTCTAACAAAAATAACCTATAGCTAAACTGTGGGAGTAATCACACTCAAAGTACTAGACCCTGATAAGGATCCTGCTGCTCTATTTTTATTATTTGGAATTTAGAAAAGAATTAGGCAGTCTCCCTAGAAGAGTCCTTGCCCTATGTTATACAATCATGTGGCATTACATCAGATCTTATCATTACCACTGTATTAATGTGACAGAATTGTCTTCCAGGGACCTCACCCAATTTATTTAACTTCTTTGCTCAATGGGCGGGATGGGGAAGCTAATTATGACTTTTCTGTGGCAAAAGACTTCTTACTTTCCAGTCTACCACAGAAAGAAGAATGTACCCCTTAGGAGAGATCATTTCTGCTTTAAAAAACAAAAAAACAAACCAAAAAACCTACTATTGTCTTAACACATTTCTAGATAGACTTTGATTTAAGTCTGATCAACAAACATTTATTAAGATGAGCCAGGCGCTGTTGGTGAGGAGGGGAGAGGTTGACTATATGATGAGTTCAGACACCATCTCTAATTAAAAGGTTTTTAACCTGGGATCTGACTTGGATGGGGGGGAAATACATCTTTATTACAATACAATTGCTTTCCTTTATATTCCTAGGTGACTTATTTTATGCATTTAAAAACACTGTTCTGAGAAGAGGTCTACAGGCTTCATGAAACTGTAAAAAGAAGTTCATAAGACGCAAAAAAAATTAAGAAAATCTACTACAATTAATGACTCCAATATGAATAACCATATATAATAGTAAGAATGTGGTATATTCTACTACTTGAAGTAATTTCATGATGTGTATGCATTTGCCTATATGCATAAGCACAAGTGGAAACATAGGTGTAGCATATATTATCTATATAATATCACATTTGTAATTAAATAATATATGAGTATTACATAAAAGCTTTTAAAATAATTGTTCAAATTTTATATCCCCTAAGATTTTTGCCAAACCATTCCAAGTCACCTTGGACTTCTACTTTCTGGGTCTCAATTTCCTCATCTGTAAAATGTGATAGGGTACATTTAATGATCTCTAAATGTCTGGAAATTCTATTATGATTCAGTGATATCACTCAGAAATATTGAAAGACAGAATTATATTAGTGAGAATGGAAGCTAGTTTTATAAATATTCATTGTTTTTATATTGATTACTACTATTATTAACAACAAGAAATTATATCATAATTTAAAGTTTGAAAAAGAACTTTACAACATTGTTACCTCATTTAATCCTCACAACAAGACAGGGATGGAGAGGTGGTATTGTTACTCCCATGTTAGAGATAAGTAAACTAAAGAAGATAAGGATTAAGTGACTTGCCCAGGTTGCTACAACTTTGTTAGAAAGTATCAAAGGGAGAATTTTAATTCATTCTTTCCAGACTCCAGGCCCAGTGCTGCACCACCTAGCTGCCAACTGCTGCACTGTATAGACAAAATAATTGAAAAAAGCTAAATATGCCCCCCCAAAAGCTATAAAATTAGATAATAAAATGATAAAGGGGAAGCTAGGTGGCACTGGCCCTGGATTCAGGAAGCCATGAGCTCAAATCCAGCCTCAGACACTTGACACTCAAGTCACTTAACTGAAAAAAAGAAAAAGAAAAGAAAATGGTAAGAAAAAGTATTCTCTAGGTAAACAATTCTGGTATTGCCAATAATTCAAACTCTCATTCATAGAATGTTTCTTTCTGTATGTTTGTTTTAGTTTATTCCATCTTCATAGCAAGAGATTGCTTTTACTTGAATAAATTATATTAAGAAATTTTAGGTAAAATTTTTTTTTCAGCACCTTATCTTTTAAAATGATGTTTTAGATTGAGGAAGTTAATATATCAAGAATCTGACTTCTTTGATTTGGTTACTCCATCCATTGGCATACATCACAAACTGTCTGTAATTTCTCTTAGCAAGTTGTTGAAATTCAGGGTAAGTGACTTCCTTGTGTTCACAGTTACTGTTGGAGGGGAGATTTGTCAACTCTGATGAGCCAGTGTAGCAGAAAATTACCAGATTACTACAAATCAATTTCGCAAAAGGTTATACAAGTATATAATTTTGTAATGGGAAAAAGCATTATAGTAGACACAGGAAAATGAAAGTCTACCCCCAACTCTGCCAATGACATAGTTGTGGAAACTTGAGCACATATCACCCTCTTTGAACCTCTGTTTTCACATCTGTAAAATGAGAGGGTTTGAATGTCTAAGGACATTTCCTACCCTAAGGTTATAAAATCTTACCCACTGGCAAAGAAAAGTCAAAGATTTCATCCAGGAGTGTAAGTTACTAGAGGATAACTTACTTTTACAATTATATGAACATTAAAAATGAGTAATCTGAATTTCAATTCCCACTGAGACTGCTTTGGTTGGTGGAGGTCCGATATAAAGTAATCTAATGGGAAAGAAAGCACAAAGTAGGAATTCAGTGATTTAGCAGTGCATCAAGTATATTACACCCTCAAAGATTGTTTTCTACTATTTGTAGGAAAATGCTAATGGACTCTGATAGTCAAAAGGCGATGGTGAATTCATTTTGCATTTTTATTATTTATATTATCTGTCTTCATATGAAATACATGGGAGCTCAGTCAGTAACCTACTTAGGATCATTTAACAAATGTGTTTCCACCCTAAGGTTTTTCTGAAATCTTGTGTTGTTCATGCAGCATGTCACAGTAATAAAGAGATGTATTTATTTCACCATTTAACTCTTATGATGATTGAATCCTTAATAAATAAAAATTTTGTCCTTTTGAATTTTTGGCCCTTTTATGAATGCTAAGCTAGATATCAAGAGGGATTATAAAAGAATAGTGCAAAAACAAAACCATCAGTATAAGTTTTCTGGCTAGGAGTTTAAGTTTGAATTTTTAATGAACTTGTTTAATAAAATACAATAAACATATTACAGTTATCAGCTTGTTTCATTTATGTAAATTTCACAATTAGAATTGAATAATTTATTAATATCAGCAGCAAAGTTGGTAATATGTAAAAGACTTATTTTCAATGCCCAGCCAGAGTTTTATTAACTCTAAAAATGTTTTCTTTTGCATTCTACCTAATTGGTTTAGATTTGCCATGTCAGGTTTTTCCTTCCTTATTTTCCTTGGTTGTAGACCTGCTGCTTTTGTGTTGAATTTTTTATCAAGAGGAAAAAGCCAGGAAAATATCTAATTATTATTAGAAGAAATAGTTTATGCAGAGTTCATGAATACTTCAAAGAAAACTCCTTTTATCTAATAAAGCCTTATAAAATTCTCCACAGTGAAAAGCCCTTCTTAGGCACTATTCAGGGGGAAATACATAAAGAAATCAAGAATTTTTAAAACTTCTTTATTTTTAGCTATGCTGTTTTGGCAAAATATTTTGTTCTTTATAAGACTCTTAAATATTGATTATGATTGTCTAATCTGCTTAATTAACCACAAGGAGGCCCTGATGGGAACTTGCTGGAAATTATTGTTATGTATTCCACCCAACACTAGAGGGTGCTCCCTAAGGTGCTCAGAGAACTGGAAGTATCAATCTATTAGCTTTGCCTCTTTCTGAGTGGCAGCAAGCAATTCATTAGTTTAGGGGTGCGGTCTATATAAATTCGTCATGACTGGTGCCCACACTCCCTGGGAGAACATTCTATCCTCCCTTTTTGCTAAATCTCATTACCATAACACATTGTAGTTTGTCACAAAAGACTTTGACTATTGAGTTCTTTAATGGGGCCCATAGAAATAAAAAGAATAAAATCAAATATTCAAACTCAATTACCATTTTACGCACTCTCAGATCCTTCTGGACAGGAGAAGCCCTTGTCCAAGATATAGACATGCTAAGTTTGTTATCAAAAACCCAAAATCCGGGGCAGCTAGATGGCGCAGTGGTTAAAGCACCAGCCCTGGATTCAGGAGTACCTGAGTTCAAATCCGGCCTCAGACACTTGACACTTACTAGCTATGTGACCCTGGGCAAGTCACTTAACCCCCATTGCCTTTAAAAAAAAAAAAAAACCCAAAATCCGAAGCACCAAACCAGGAGTTTGAACAGCACAATTTAAGTACTTGGACTCGGATCTCTCCATCAACTACTTCCATTGAGAGTTGGCAAGTATATATTCATTGCTTTTGGGACACAAGATACAAGACCCAGTGCATCTTTACAGGGAATCATCTTCAAGGGCAGCCACTAACAGTCTCAATTCCTTCTTGTACCAATTCTGTCTGTCAGTTTCTCTGTTCTGGCCACACTTCTCTCATCAATGGTTATCATAGCCTCAACATGAAAAAGTATCCTGCCAAAAGCAGGCTCTCCACGATCCTGCCATCTTTTCATCTATGTTTTACCATCTCCCAAAGTTAGTACACTGTCCACATACAACAACATTTCTACCTTCCAGATTGATCCTGACATCCACGTTCTTTATTGATTTCTGTGTCTCAGCAGCTTTCTGGATATCCTTTCCTATTTTACATACAATTTCTGTTGGTCCTTCCACACAAATATAGGGAGAGTTAATTTCAATATATTTCTTAATAGCAGTGTTGCACTAAGTGGTATCCTAGAGTTTAAAAGAGTTAACTTTGCTCTGGATTATACCTGGGAATAATTTAAGTGCTTAAATAATCTAATTAATTACTGACATGCATGTTCAACCTTTAAGAAAATAGTTGACACATATAGCTCTAATGTTTCTAAAGTATCTGAAATCTAAGGCCTTATTTGATCCTCAAAGTTAAGGTAAGTATTAATAGTATCCCCATTTTGCATATTAGGAGGCTAAGACTCAGAGAGATTAAATGATTTACCCAGGCTCATACCTGTAGCATTCATATATTTATAAAATATTATAAAAGGTGTCATGTAGCTTGCCAAATTGATTAAAGGTTGTCCCATAAGGGGTTGGTTTGGGTGCATGATTAAAGAGAATTGTTACCTCAGATGAGAATCTCTAGGAAAGAAGGAGATGGTTTCTATGTTATTATTATCCTCAGTGTGTCTAATCATATATAATTCCAATCCTTCAGTTAATAACATTTATTGGTGATCACTTTTTGACTCTGATGAATTTCCTTTGAACTATAGAATACATTTTATTATAAGACAATTCACACATAAGGTAGTAGTTGAGAAGTGACTCTTTTTTTTTAATTACTCTTTTGTTGATGTGCTTCCACCCTCTCAGGACAAGTTAATGGTTTGCCACAGAAAATATGGAACTATTAATCAGTTTAAATTACAGCACAAGTATGAATGCACAAAGATTATTCAGCCTTTCTTAGTTTGCCCTGTGTGTTTCCCTACAAAAGCAAATTGGGGAGGGTAGTTTTCATGATGTATTGCTCCATCATGTCAGGTGGTAACCAATTCTAGCCAGGAGCAGACTTTTGATGGAGATCAGCATAAACCCCAGGCACCAATGTCCTAATGACCTTCACGTTGTACAAATATATTAAAGATTCAAATTCCACTGTATAAAGAAAAAGAAAAAGAAGTTCTTTGAGCTCAAACTTCACAGCCACAGTGGGATATCTGAGAGGTAGACCAATGTGGACAATGCTAATGGATAACATAGTCATAATACTGGGTTGTTGGGTTTTGTTTTGGTTTGGTTTTTTTTTTCCTGGAAATCATTATTTCATACTTTATCAGAACTCCTGTAAATACTATAGGTTCTCCAAAGGGAAATATCAGTAGACTAGGGTACTTGGGATAACTGAGGCTTGACCTGAGTTTTGAAGAGCATAAAGTATTTAGAAGGTAAAGAAGAGAAGAGAGAACCTTTTAGGGCATATGACTGTATGAATGATAACTTTCTCTTCAAGGAAGGGAAGAAGATATACTCTCTTTGGCCTTAATCATTATAATTACACAAGACAATTTCACTTTTGTTGTTCTCTCCATGTATTTAGTTGTAGTCATGTATATTGCTTTGCTGGCACTTTTTACTTCACTTTGCATCAGTTTATATGTCTTCCCATGCTTCTCTGTATTGTTCATATTCATCATTTCTTATAGCACAATAATTTTCCATTACATTTACATACTATAGGTGGTTTATCCATTCCCCAATTAATAGACATCTTCTTGGATTCCAGTCCTTTGAATAGTTAAGCTTCAAAAGTCTTTCTCAAAATTTCAGTGACATTATTTGATGGATTGCTGAAGAACAGAAATTACTCATTCTTTTGATGAATTGTTACCAAATAAGAGCATTTCACTTATATATTTTAAATCAGAGCATCAGAGTCACATCAGGAGACTTGCACTGGTTTCCCTGAAGTTTTCAAAGAAAACATTTTCTTTTCATTGATGTTTGCTCTGGTTGACCCTCTGGGGGTGAGACAACAGAGTTGCTTTATTAAATCTGTAAATCAGGTGGATTTAATTGACTCATGAACCTTCTGAGTGGTCTTGAGCTATTCTAACCAAAAACATGGCTGACCAACCACTGTGAAATCTGCTATTTTAAGGTAGTAGGGGGTGAAGAGACATAAACAGTCTATATATAAGTGTAGTCAATCATTCATTGTTTTCAAAATAGCCTCTTATTTGGGGTAGGCAAATTGCCAGAGTCAATATTATGTCCATACCAAGATGCATAGATTATATACATTTGTATATAGAGAGATTTATCTATATCTATATAATATATATATATAACACATATAATATCTATAATATAAACACAGAGAGAGGCTAAGAAACTATGTACTCAGTTTCCTTGTTATCAACCCTAAATGTATATATGTATGTATATTTTTAAAAATAAATTGTTACTTCAATGTTTACTAGGTTATTTTTATTTTCCAAATTACACATAAACTCAGAATATGTTTGGATGAATGTTAGTATTAAGAGCTATGCTAAGATCTGTGATACTTTAAAATTGATGAAAGCAAACTTTTCTAATGATATCATCTATGGTGACACCATCACTAATTAAAAACAGGGAATCAACACCAAAATGGAATGGAAACACTAGTATACATTACAGAACTAACCTTAAAGGTCATTCCAATTGCTAAATTGTCCTTATTGGAATCTTATCCCCCCCCCAAAAAAAAAAGTCTTTGGAGCTGCACAACCTCATTTATTTTCATTTCCTTCTATATCTCTCAGTTGGCTTTTTCAGTTCTTTATTCTTGACATCCTTATTTCTTGGCAAGGAACACTGAAAATTGAAAGGTGAATAGCTCTGAAATGTTGTCAATGGCAAATGTTTTTAGACCAGAATAATGCAGCCCCATCCATCATCACCTTTATTGTTAAAAAGCTATAGGTCAGAGGTGTCCTGTAATTCCTTTGTCTAAGCACTATATTCTAAACTGAGCAATCAGCATTTCTGCCTTAAAATACTACTCCCTTATCCACATTCACTTTTGTTCATAAATGGCTTTTTGGAGAATTTTAAGGTTGTTACTCTAGCTAATAGAATAAGACAAAGAGTTTGTATTGTCCTCAAATAATTTTAAAGAATGTTGTTATGTGTGATGCTTTGATTCTCTTCCATTGGGGGGAAAAAGGTGGCTGAAATATTGTTTTTCTAGTGCTATGTCTAGTTTGTCCTTACCTAAATACAAGACTGAATTTCTGTATTATAAAGTACTTTTCTTTCCTTTTCTCTCCTCTCTTCTCCTCTCCATTTTTGTTCATCTATCTCCTGGCTCTTATCTCCTCTCCGTTCTTCTTCATTACTAAAAATAGTCTCCCTCACCATTAGACAGCTTCTGTTTCTGGAAAGGAAAATGAATCACATATTTGCCATGGTGGTTCTGACCAATCCTTCCTTGAGTTCTCTTAATGCCATGAAACTATCAATGAAACATATAGGCTATCTATTGGTTTTTCTACCATGTAACTTGCCCATCTTTTTTAATAACCCATTTGATGACATCCTTTACACTGTCCTTAATAATTCATTGTTTTTAATTGCATCAGCAGGCTTACTCCCACCCTGCACACTCCATTGCCCTTTGAGCAAGTCTCAACTTCAATTCTTCAGAGACTGTAGTGTTCCATGACTCACAGCCATAAAATATTCCTGGAAGAATTAGTGCTAAGAAAATATGGGCCTTTGTTGCACTGAGAAGCTTGGGATCAACTTCACAAATTTCCAAATGCAATAGAGCCCATCATTCTCCTCTGGGACAATTCTGGCCCAAGCTATTGTCCATTTGAAATGTCTATCTCATATATAGAAACATCTCTTTACACAAGCACACATACACTTTTGGATGTGTACTCAAAATTTCCATCCAACTGCATATAGAGTACAAATAACAACTCTGGTGAGAACTTTCAAAATAATGGCAACCCTGAGAGAGCCACAAACAGTGGAAGAAAAACGTCGGTGGCAGTAGGCATTTCTCAAACAGCAAACCAAAGATCCCTAGGTACCCCATTCACTGCTCTCTGGGCATATTTCTGTGCTCATTATTTCTGCAGGCCCATCATCAGCTCAGGAAAGCAGGTTCTTTTCATCTTCTCCTAAGGAGAAAAAGCCATAGACCCCACATAGCAGGATGAAACATGCCATAGGGAAAACTCGGTGATCTCCTTTATTAGAAGCTCACTGCTGCTTAATAACTCCCTGTCTGTGCTGTTCATTGAGCGCTGATTAGAAAAGCCAGGGTGAGGACAAGAGCACAGTGGGAGCACAGCCATGTGTGACCAACAAAATAAAACAAACCTACTAAAACCCCCTCCATGTGGCTTTGGGGAGGGGGAGGGGAGGAATAAAAGGGAAGGGGGAGGGGGAGGGGAAGGAGGAGGGGGAGGGGAAGGAGGAGGGGGAGGGGCAGCTTCCCACCAATGGTTTTCTTTTCCATCAGGAACCCAGATATAAACCAAACATTTGACCCCTCTACTCTTGATAAGTCTCCTGCCATCAATGAACAGGAACAGTCTTTCAGTGGGTAAATGATAATAGCGAGGCCAAATCAATGACAATTCATTATTATATGTCATCTTCCCCTCTTTATCTTCTGACACAACTTCCCTGTTCTTGGTCTTCCTGGATGTTCGTTGATGTGTGTGCAGGCCCTTGTTCATAGTTGTGCATGTAAGTCTGTGCATACATATCTCTAGTGTGAATAAGCAAGAAAATGGCGATCAAAGCTCACCCAGATGTGTGTTTGAGCTTGGATTCGGTACATTGTCTTCTCTGTTGCTCAGCAAACAATGCTCTATTCACTTCGGTCTACAAACCAATCATTGAAAATAGAAAACTCAGAAAGCTGTCCAGGAATGGGCTTGTTTCCTCCTCTTTTCCTCCTTAACTTTGAATATAATTAGAGTTAGTTTGGGATCTGCCAAGTAGCTGTCACCTCATTGAATCACTGGATTTCATTTCTTTTTCTTTGTCTGATTTTATTTTTTTCCTGGATTAAGTTGTGAACAAGAGAACTGCAGCCACTCCAAATAGGCAAGCCAAGCAAGGTCTTTACTGCTAAGGCCCTTGATAGACTCCAGACTTGGCCTGGGCTCTATGTGATCAGACAATCCAATCTTGATTTCCCAAGTCAGTCACTTTACCTTGAAAAGGAGTTAAGGAAGAGTTGCTTCTAGGAAGCAGGATAGGACTCAGACCATGCCTGAAACAGTGGATCTTGTGGCCAAAGGACCCAATCTTGAATCCTCCCAGAGACACTGATCAGCACAGTAATCCTGAGCAAGACAGCTCACCCTGGTTCCCTTGTACAGTTATCTCTTCCACATTGGGGGAGGGGGGTTGGCAGCATAGTACCCCACCCCACCCACACCCTGGTTAGCCAAAAAATCTGAGTCAAATCTTTTGGCCTTTACTTCATACCAGAGAAGGTCTGATTTTTTTTTTCTTTTTCTTTTATGAAATGTTTAAAGTAAGGTATAAAAGTTGATATTATACAATGCTATACATACATTTTATGCATTTCTGAGTTTCTAAGCCTTTTCTGTGTCATCTGCCGGCCTCCATGTATCATCTGAAGCTTCTGCAAAAATCTCATAAAATTCCCATTTAATTTCTTATGCCAACCTGTGATATATGGAAACCATGATGGGGGAGTGTATAATGTGGAAGGAATAACTGTCTATATATCTATCTGTCTGTCTATCTATCCATCTACCTACCTACCTACCTACCTACTGTCCATCGATCTTTATCACTCTATCACTATCATCTATCAACCTATATCTATTATCTGTCAATAAATACATGTATATACATATATTGATACATGTGTTTTACATATGTATATATGTCTATATTATAAATATGGGAGATTTGGTCTCACTGGAAATTATGATCCCTTCTTCCCTTCTGTCTATGATATTTTAAGTGAAAATTATTTGAAAAACCAGGAAGGGGGCAGCTAGGTGGTGCAGTAGATAGAGCACCGGTCCTGGATTCAGGAAGACCTGAGTTCAAATCCAGCCTCAGACCCTTGGCACTTACCAGCTGTGTGACCCTGGGCAAGTCACTTGACCCCAATTGCCTCACAAAAAAAGAAGAACTTTTCATATACTCTATCTTCATGCTATTAATAAATGTAGCAAACTCACTATAAATTGGCTTGGTTAGCAGTTAATTTTCATTTGGTTTGTCTTTGAGTAAAAGGTCATTTTTGAGGGGGGTGGAGGGTTGCCACTTCTTAACTTGCTCTCTTAAACAAACAGAGCAAGGAGAAAAAAGCTTTTAGATGTATTACAAGAAGCCATTGCAAAGAGGCTCCAAGTATAGCCCATGAATGAAAGGCATTATTTTAAAGGGGTTGGACATTAAGGATGAGGGAGGTGCTGAACAGAATGAGAGATAAAAGACTGCTAGTGGAGGGCTTTTACCAAGACAGCAAACTATAGCAGCTTTGTGGGAAAATAGAATTGCCAAGTTTACCCACTTGACCTTTAGTCTGAATAGATGGGCTTAAGGAGATCACAAAGAGCTTTGTAGGGAAGATGTCTGTTCAGTTCCCCTTGGTGCCTGGAGTTCCTCTGTTGCCCAGGAGAGGCTGAATGGGGTTTGAGGGGTTTTGTTTCTTAGTTGCCTTTAGAGGTATTCCTTGAAATACATATTATCAGATCATTTATAAGTATGTTTAAAAAAAAAAGGAATTACTTATTGAAGGGCGTTCCCATTTCCTCTAACTACATATTTAACTTTTGTGGGCATGTGTGTCTGGGATCCCATTGACAAGCTGAGGAAGTCTATGGACCCCAACTCAGAATGATTTTAAATGCATAAAATAAAATGTTAGGTTTATAAAGAAAACAACTATTTTCACATACAGTTTTCAAAGTCTTAAAACTATTTTCATCGACTCCATATTAATCCCCTACTCTAGAATAACTTGGGCAGGGATGAACTTTGCCCCTACATTCTAAATTCTTTAGATATTTCATCTCTTACTACAGAGTTCATCCTGGAGATCTGAGCAATGTTTTTAAATTGCACGTTTTAAAAAAAAATCTGCAGATAGATTTTATATTTGAATTGAGAGATACTAGGACTAAGAGAAAGACTTTCAGATATGCTCTTCTGCATTGGCAGTAGAAATGTCTTGACAGTAAATAAGATAGTAACTGTTAAGAATCTGGTGTTTCAGGTGGCAGCTAGGTGGCGCAGTGGATAAAGCACTGGTCCTGGATTCAGGAAGACCTGAGTTCAAGTCCTGCCTCAGACTCAGTTACTAGGTGTGTGACCCTGGGCAAGTCACTTAACCCTCATTGCCCCACAAAAACAAACAAAACAAAACAAAATCTGCTATTTCAGTTGACCACAAGCTTGAGAGTCAGTAATGTGATAGGGCTGGTATAAAAGCTAAAATAAACCAAGTGTCTTTTTCATAGGACGTGTAACCATTTGAATTCAATAGAGTCAACATGTTATATTGAAAAAGATATTAGACTTATAGTAAGGAGGATCGGAGTTCAAATCCTGCTTTGGGCACTTATTATTTATGTAATACCTAGAAAACCACCTAAAATCTATCTACTTCATTTTCCTCATTTATGCAATGTAAAAAGATTTGGACTTCATGTCCACTAAGGTTCCCATCCATATCAAAAACTAAGATCCTTTACTAATCAGACCATTTCTGGAATATGATGTTAAATTCTGTCAAACTGAATTTCCTGAAGAATAGCTCTGACCATATCGCCCCTCTATTTGATAAAGCTTACACATTCACTAATACCTCTATGAATACTACTGTTTGGTATTTAAAGCCCTTTACAACCTGGCCCCAGCCTACCTTTTCAGCCTTATTACGCCCCATCACAAGTTCCTATGGTTCCACCATATTAGCCTATTCAGACTTAGAGCTTAGTCTCCCATCTCTGATCCTTTGCACTAGATATCCTTCAAGCTTTACACACTGGTCTTCCTTATTTCCTCTACCTCTCAGAATCCCTCATTTGCTTTAAGACTTGGTCCAAGCACCACCTTCTAAATGAAGCCTTTCTTGGTCCCCCAGCTACTACTGTCTTGCTCCACCCCATTTTCTTAACATTTATTTTGCATGTAAATACGTGCATATGCATGTATACGTGTGTGTACAAATATATGCGTGAATATGTATGTTTATATGTGTATATTGTGTATACAGAGAGAGAGAATCTGTCTTGGGGGAAATGGGTTGGTGGGGGGGGGTCCTTAGGTATTCCTCTTTAAAGAGGTACACACACTCTCACTCAAAATTGCAATTAGAATAAAATAATCGTTTCTTTAGGCACTAGAGAAAAGAACCAAGAGAGATAGACTCTCAAGGGGATAAAATGGTTTAAAGATGATTCTCTGAAACTTATTTTCTCCTTGACCAGAAGGGAGGCCAAAGTCTTTATAGAGGATTGATGGTGGGGAGACAGATGGGGTGACCACCTGACTATGGAAAGTTCCCTTTGGGGGTGGGTAGTTTGAGTGAAGGGTGGTGGTCCAGACTTCTAGATTCATCTATCCCCTGGCACTGATCAGGCAGCAGCCACACCTTACTTCTCAAGTTGTTTTTGTCCTTTAGCTAGTAGGCCAGTTTAAACTTTAATAGTTCCAAATTCCTTGATATGTCCCAACCCCATAACAACATCTATGCATGTACTATCCCCCCCAAAAAATCTTAGTACATTGTAAAGTTTTAATAATTTTACACACTAATAATATTTAATTTAATAGCTTTAATAGTTGTACACACATACATATACACATCCACATGTACACACATATGCAATACAGACTTCCTAACTTTGAGTCTTATGGCTATATATAAATGATGAATGTGCTGAGTGTGCTGGAGCCAAATCTAACCACAAGGGGAGATTGTTACATTTTCAGTGTAAGCATTTACATCTCGAAATCAGCAATTGCTACAAATCAGGGCTTGTTTAGAGTTTTTATTTGTTTGTTTGTTTTTTGTCTAAACTTAATAAAGTATTAATTATGAAGATTAAACTTAAAAGAGTAGCCTGCATACATTTTGTGAGAGAGATAATTATTAAATATTAAGCAGCACAACCCTGTATAAATGTTATGGGTGATTTGAACCCAGTTCTTATCCATAATGTACTCTACTTGCTTCAGTCCCCCAACTGGCTTCTTGGTGAGCCGGCTTTTGGGCACCTATGTAGCAATTGTATCAGACAGGGGATGCTAATTTGGAGCTCAGGCTTCCTGCCATATATATGTAGGGACTATTTCATTTGTCTTTATATTCTGTTTGCCTAGCACCATAACTGGCACATAGTAAGCATTTAATGGATGGTGATTGATTGGTTGATAGGTTGAATTCTTGGTGCCACATTTTAAGGGAATCATTAGGTAGTGAGGAATTTTGAGTTCATGAAAAATAGTGGAAAGAATTAGAAAATATTGAACATGGAAAAAACATAACTAACAAGACACAGAATACTTACCTTCACTGATAAGGAAGGGTATAGTGTAAAAGTGGGAACAGGCATGTTGTTTTTGGCTTCAATGATTAAAAATCAGTACCAATGAGCAGAAGTTACAGGAAGCAGGCTTTGCCTCAAAATAAGGAAATACTTCCAAATATTGGGACTGTCCAAAATTGGATTTTGTGGAGAAAGGAACTGCCTGTCTCTAGAAATACTGAAGTTAATGAAATATGGCAGATAGGAGGTTGGATTTAATGTCATTTAATGACCTTTGGAATCTTTAGATCTCCAAGATTCCATGAAATGAAAACTGTATTCAAGTCAAGATATTTAAATCATCCAGGTTGATAGCTAGAAGGACCCTTAGAGATCATGCCTTCCAATTTTTTTCTTACAAATGAGGAAACTGAGTCCCAGAGCGGTAGGTGACCTGTTCCAAGTTGCACAATTCAGTGTCAGAATCAGATAGCAAACCGAAGTTGTTTTATTTGGTGCTATTCACACCACGCCTTGTTATATCAATGCCCTCAATGCAAATAGCTTCATAATTTGCCAAATTTGGGAGGAATCTTAGAGATCATCCATCCCAGTTCTACTCATTTTTCAAATGGAGGAATCCACAGGTCAAGTGTGACTTAGCCAAGGTCATAAAGCTAGCCAAGTCCAAAGCTGAGACTGCTTCCCCAGCCTCCTAACTCATCGTCCCATGCTTGATCATTATACTACATCATTTGCGATAAATTTAATTTATGTTTTTTTGAGAGAAGGCTTAATTGAGTTTTTCCCCATTATCGCTTATTTATTTTTAATTTATGGGATAAAAACAAGCATTTCAATAACATAGTATAATCAAAAATGTTGTACATGAAACTACAAATCTATTATATACAATTTGCTATTCTTTTAAAATATATAATAAAATTATAATGTAAATTTCTTTTCTTCTCTTTTTTTCTTTTCCTCCCTCCTCACCCCCCACCCCAAGAGATAGCTTTTTAAGGAAATAACTCTGTCATTTCTACAGTCATTCAGCAGCACTTTCCCCTTTCCAACCTACTTCTAATGCTTTAGAGCACATTTATACCATATTTTAGTGGACTTTCAGTTTACTAAGTGCTTCTTTTCTTTTCTTCTCTTTCTTTCTTTCTTTTTTTTTGGATGGGGCAATGAGGGGTAACTGACTTGTCCAAGGTCAAGTGTAAAGTGTCTAATCCAGATTTGAACTCAGGTCCTCCTAAATCTAGGGCTGGTGCTTTATCCACTGTGCCACCTAGCATCCTAAGTGCTTGTTGTTGTTGTTGTTGTTGTTGTTTTTCAAAAAACAAAACCGTGGAGACATAGAGTACAATAAGATATTAGTATACCCACTGTACAGATGAGAAAATTGAGGCTCAGAAATCTCAGAAGACTTTTCTGTGTTCATACAGCTCATCAGTGGCAGAGCTTGAACATTTACCCTCAGACTTCAAGCCAAACAAGGTTCCCATTTATTATGCTCTCTCTGAACAAGAACACATCTCGTTCCACACTCCATCCCATGATAAATGAGGTTAAATCATTCTTTTGTGATTTCCCCAAAAGATATTTTCCTCTTTTACAAGGTATCATCTCTGTAACTTGTGAACTGATGCCACTGGTTTTTATTTGTATATCTCAATTAGCCACGTTGTGTCAATTATCTATGCAGTTCTGCCGACCACCAGTTTTGCACCAAGTCAAGTTGTCTTGATTGAAAATAAATATGCTTTGCTATTTGGTTCATTATTGTTAGGGGCTTTTGTTTTGTGAGGATTATAGAGCAATTCTCACTTTATAACATTATTAAAGCTTGACTCACTCTCCTGCACCTTCATTATAAATAGTCTTGTTACCAGGAGGACTTCATTGTCATACATACAAAAAGTCTTATCTCCTAAGAACAGACAAATATCGAGGGGGCATTTTAGGAATACTTAAAGAGATATTCTGAGATTCAGTTTTGTTAAATTACAGAATTGCCTCCTAAAAAGAATTCACCCTTGAAATAAAAATTATTCCATTTTTTTACATGTGGTACTTTCTGCGCTCTTTCCCATCCCTCATGATTGAAAGCATAGCATATCTCAGAATTGGTTACTGCTCCATATAACACACCACTCCTCTTCAGGTACACTACATAAAACTGGCCAACATACTATTTCTCATACACAAGACTACTTCCTGTGCCTTTGCAATGCTTCTCTCCCAGGTTTCTATGCTTAGAATTCACTTCATTCCCTTAGAATCCCGAGAGCTTCCTTCAAAGCTCATTTCCGCTATACAAAGCCTTCTCTAACTCCCCATCCCCCAGCCACTAGTGCCCTTCCCCCACCACCAAATGTCCTCCCTATTTTGATATATACATGTTGTCTCCTTTTAATAGATCTCATGCTTCTTACAGGCAGAGATAGTTCAATTCTGTCTTTCTATCTCCTGTGCCAAGCACATAATTGGCAATAAATGCTTATTGAGTTATTAAAAGGAATATTTTTGTTTCTGATATAAAGCATATATATATATATATGTATATATGTGTGTGTGTGTGTGTGTGTGTGTGTGTGTGTGTGTGTGTGTGTACATAGTATATAAAAGCCTTCTGGGCCACAGATTAAGCTATTTACACAGTCATAGTTATAGTAATACATCCATTTTACTGGGAGGCATTGCTTACATATAAGAACAGGCAGTGGATAGCAGCTTTGGGATTTGGAAACAGAAGTGCGTTCAAATCCTGATGCTGTGAAATTGCTGGGGGGGGGGCGCTTATTTTCCTCCTCTGAAAAAAAGAGAATATTGTACCACATGTTCTCTGTGGTAAGTCTATAGTCCAACATCCCTACATTGGCAGAAATTGGGCGACAGGCAGACGAGCTTGCTGTGTATATCAGTAGTGCAGAATTCCCCTTGGAACAATGTTGCCCTTGCAAGCCAGAACGAGGTCTTGAAATCAGCCTGAGATTCTGCTCCATGCCAGAAAGATCTGTTGTGTTCACCAACACTCTCCTCAGGTCAAGGGGGAAAAAAACCTCAACATTTTCTTGGCTTATTCTCTAACACTCCCAGGAGAAATACTCATTGGGAAATTCTCATGAGATTTTTGTCTGTCGAGGAAATTATCTCTGGCAGAAGGTTTATGGAAAGGACGCCATTCTTACAGTTGAGCTTATCAGGGCCTTCCTTTGTAGGAAGGAAGAAATTCTCAGTGGGAGGACTCACCAACAACACCAACTTATTTATAAGTTTTGAGGATAAGCCTCTCCTTACCATATTTTCTGAGTTGAGTTATTTTTATTTGTATTGGTCTTATTTGTATATAATCTTCATTTCCCAATATATCTTGCTCCTTTCCCCTACCAGGGAATCCATTCCTCATAACAGAGATGAGAGACAGAGAGACAGAGAGGGGGTAGGGGAGAGAGAGTGGAAGAGAGAGAAACATCTCAGAAATACCAGCCATCATATAATCTTCACCAACTTCCCTCCTGTAGCCTCCATCTCTGCAAGGAGGGGAGGGAAGTGAACTTTCTCAACACTTTTCTAGGGCTATTTGATTATTTTTTGTTGCTGTTCAATCATTTAGTCATATACATCCCTTTATGACCCCTTGGACCATAGCATGCCAGGCCCTTCTATACTCCAGTATCTCTTGAAGTCTAAATATATATAAAATAAATATAAATATATATGATTATTTAATATATCTAAATAGAAAAATATATATTATGATATACAATTACATAGTATGTTATTTTATATCCTAAATATAAAAATATATTATTCTATGCAATGACATATTATATATAACTTTATATAATATATTTATTTTATTATATTAATATTTTTATTATTTATAGTACATTATTCTCTGTACTAATATGTTTTTATATTTAGGTTATTATATAAAATAAACTCATATAATATGTAATATATACTGATATATCTATTTTCTATTTAGATAGATGACAAATTTTATATATGTGTATATAGATAACTATATAAATATATATGTATATTTAGACTCAGAGACAGTGGAGGATAGTAGGGTCTGGTGTGCACTCTCTCTCTCTCTCAGTAGCATTAATATGGAACATAAATGCATTTTATGAAATCTTTCTTAGACATGAATTGTAGGAGGCTCTTGGTCATTATAATTACACAGAATTCCAAAACACTTTAATCTGTAATTTATAACATACTTTGTAGATGACCCCTGCAACTCTTTCCCCCTAGATTATGATTTGCTTCAGTCCCTACATTTGACACAGCTTGTTCTCTGGCCCTCAGTTTCCTCTTTTGTAAAGGAGAGGATTAGACTAGACAGACAGCTTCTGAGATCCTTGCAGCTCCAGATTTATGATCCAGTGATCCTGCTGAGGCTTTCTCTGAAGATATTTTCCTCCTTCCTTCAGTGAGTGGGGTGAAAGGATACATTTATAAAACCCAATTATCCACCAGTGACCCTCCCTGTAAAACTAATTAAGGAGAATAGTGGATTAACATGCATACTATGAATCCAAATCGTGGCCTCCCTCGAGAATCCTTTTATTGAAAATATAGGACTTTATCTTTGGCACACCGGGTCTGGACCATCAAGTTGTCATAAAGAATAAATCAGCCCTCCACCCACCCACCCACAGAATAGCATAGGTAGAAGTTATCTTTAATCTAGCATTTTTTATGTAAAGGCCTCCCTCCCTTCCTGCCATGTTGATGCTTAATCAATAAGGGGAAAGGCAAAAAGGAAGGGAAATATGGAGAGAAAAGTCTGCTTAAAAAGAGGGGAAAAAATGCAAGGACCTAATTGAAATTAGAAGCACTCTCATTTCAGAAAATGTTTTCTTAACAGATTGCTGCAGCCCTCTGCCTCAAGGTTTTTGATTAAATTAATGAGGATAGTGATAAGCTCCATTAGTGTTGCTGTTTCCAGAGGGAAATTTTCCACAGCCTCTTCTCTTCTTTCTCTCCTTCCCAAATCTCAGGTATGATGATAGAATTGCTAATTGGGAGCAGAATAGGCCAAGAGGATGAACTTATTATTTCTATGCAAATGCAGTCCATCTAGAAAATTAATTTTTCATGTGCACCTACCTTAACAAGAATGTTTCCATTATGGGTTTCTTGTCACTCAATTGGGAAGTTGCTGCTGAGCCTTGTTGTCATAAGAGAGGTCTTGAACTTTTTCTTTGTTCCGTGTTGGCTGCTGTCTTGGGACCAGTCAGCACATCTGACATGTTGTGTTCCGTTGGTTTTGGCTCTTATCAGTGATCTTTCTTTTTAACAATGTAAATAGGAGTCCCAGTTAAATATTGTAAGGTACCATCCTATCTTGGTAGTAAAGTACACCGGAATCGACCAATTCTGTCACCTCCAATAAAGGAAGAACAAGAAGAAATAATTCAGGAAAAGGGGTTTCATTTCCATGAAATCCATAGTCATGGACAAAATAGAATTCCTTTCATGAAAGACAGTTAACTTACTGGGAACACTTTGAAAACAAATTAATGAAGTTACTTTGGGATATTAAAATAGTTACATTAAATTATTCATAAGAAGCTTCACTTGGCCAGTTATCATTTTGCTTGGAAGCCTGGTGATAGCTATTCTATTAACAGTTAACATAGTTGAAGAATTCTTTAGGTTTGTTTCTGTTTGGAAATTGATGTGATCCTAAGTTCCCTGGGGAGAATGTTCCATTAGGGCAGGTAAGATATTAGATATTCTTTTGTACCCCATATAATACTGACTATGATGCTGGACCCTATAGTCAATACTCAGAAAATAGTTGTTGAATGTTATGGGATTCTTCTGCCTCTGGAAGTGATTTGTTGTAATCCAAGTCTGTAAGAGCAGTGTCCACCAACTTTCTCTGGTCTTCTCTTCTGAGAGTCATTTATACTTAAGTGTGACTGTTGGCTCCAACATTGTTCTGCACAGAATAGGTGAGAAATGAAGGATCATTGGAATAGAAAAGTAGAGAGTGGGACTATGCTTTCAGGATGAGCTCCCAAGTCACTAAAATAATCCTCAGTGGGAAAGGATGTGATATAGGGCAATAGTGTTAAACAAATAGAAAAGGGGCCACTAAACCTTACTTAAAGATTCCTATGGGTCATATATTGGCTTAGAAAACCACACATCAACATTATCTGAGTTCTATTATATTATTATTTACTTTGTTAAAATTTTTCCAGTAAACATTTAAACCTTGGTGAGACTATACTCAAGAATTGCTGCTAATATCTTCCACCTCTAGGGTAGAGATCTGAGCCCTAGATTTGAAGTCTGGAACACCTGAGTTCAAATTCTGCTTCAGACTGATGACCTGTTTGAGCCAGCAGTTACTACAGTGCCTGATGCATAGTAAGCACTTAATACATTCTAGTTGACTGACTGATGCTGAGACACTTAAATTCTCTCTGCCTCGATTTCCTCATCTATAAAATGGGGACAATGATAGCCCCTACTTCTCAGGATTGAGATAATAAGACATATACTTAAGGTTGAGATAAAATGTGATGATATACCTAAAACCACTGTACTACTCTTCTTTTTTTTTCTTTTTTTCTGGGCAATGGGGGTTAAGTGACTTGCCCAGGGTCACACAGCTAGTAAATCAAGTGTCTAAGGCCGGATTTGAACTCAGGTACTCCTGAATCCAAGGCTGGTGCTTTATCTACTGTGCCACCTAGCCGCCCCCACTGTACTACTCTTAAAGCAACATAGGTATGTTAGCTTTTATTATTTTATTATTATGTTTTTGAAACAGATCTGTGATATTGTTGTTATAGAAAACTCCAGGTGAAAAAAAAATTCGTTTTTACCAATTTGGGTCAGCATCTACTCTGCAATTTATATTCTCAGATTGTTCCATGCGGTACTAAGAGACTGTCACACAGAGTCGCACAATCAGTATGTTAAAGGCAGTACTTGAACTTAGACCCTCCTGGCCCTCAGGCTGGCTATCCATGTACTACTTATGTTTTTACCTCTCTGTTACACTGATAGAGAGGTGTACTCCCTGACCCCACAATAAACCTCTGCTGAACTTAGCCCTACAAATTTTTAACTCTAGGGTCTATCTTTCAACATGTGGGTCAGGAAATAAAGCTAGGGAGATTTCCTCTCTATCCTAACTAGTCAGCCAGATCTTTGTCAGTGAGCTTTGTCAGAGTCCTCACTCTTCATGGAACACAATTATTGACAAGGCTGGTAGAAATGAAGGAAGTCAAAGAGGAAGTAACTTCCCACAGATACTTGTGACTTCAGAGGTAAGAAGGGAAGAGCTGTCACAGACACACACACACACACACTGCAATATCTCAACATAAATTAAATATAGAAATACCCGCTTTCTAGTAAAATATAGCATTTGTGAAGAAGAAGCACTATTTCAAAATTTAAAAATAAATACCTGTTGAGAAAGAAAATATCCCATACTAAATAAAATGCTATGCTTTTCTGATCTATTTAGAGAATTTATTGTTGTGTAAATATATTATTAGAGGGTTGGTGCCTGCTGCTGAAGTGTCATAGAAGTTCAGTTGGCCATATTTCCAAAAGAAGTGATGATTTCAATAGACTAAAGACAGCTCAATTTTTTTTTAAGTGAGGCAGTTGGGGTTAAGTGACTTGCCCAGGGTCACACAGCTAGTAAGTGTCAAGTGTCTGAGGCCAGATTTGAACTCAGGTACTCCTGACTCCAGGGCCGGTGCTTTATCCACTGCGCCACCTAGCTGCCCTGAGAGCTCAAAATTAATGAACTAATGGCTATGTTTGACAATAGAAGTATAAGTATGAAATCATAGGGCTTTATGTTTGGTGCACTGAGCTAGTTGGTGGTCCAGTAGATACAGTACAGGATCTGGAGTCAGAAAGAACTAAGTTTAAATCTAGTTTCAGATACCTATGTGACTCTGGGCAAGTTACTTAACCTCTTCGGCCTCAGTTTCCTTATCTATAAAATGGTGATAATAATAGCACCTACCTTTCAGACAGGTTGTTGTGAAAATAAAACTTCTTATAAATTTAATAAATAAATTAAATGTATTATAAATAAAATAGATAAAATTATTATTATTTATTTTGACCCTAATATTTGCTAATAGTAAAGACTTTCTTAAGGGCAGCTAGGTGGCACAATGGATACAGCACTGGAAGACCTGAGTTCAGATCCAGACACTTACTAGCTGTGACCCTGGGCAAGTCACTTAACCCTGTTTGCCTCTTCTATAAAATGAGCTAGAGAAGGACATGGTGAAACCACCCCAGTATCTTTGCCAAGAAAGTCCCAAATGGGGTCACAAAGAGTCAGACATGACTGAAACAACTGAACAAGAACAACAACAAATACTTTCTTGCTAGGTTTTGCCTAAAAACAGAATGAACTCTGTATATGAAAACATGTTTCCCCAATGAAAGAAAACATAACAGAGAGTTTCTTGGAATGAGAGCTGCTGCTTATTTTTTTTTCCATTGTATCTCTCTATAGGATAGCATGTTGTAGTGCTGGACTAATAGTTAGAAAAATCTGGATCTAATCTTTTTTTTTTTAATTTTGAGAGACAGAGAGAGAGAAAGAAAAGGAACAAAACTCTAATATTACCTAGGCCAGCATCATGCCTATAGCAGTGATTTAATGTGTTGAATTAAATAACTACTCAAGCACTAGATATCTATAATGACCAGAACCTGGCTGAGCTTGATATCCTAGAAGTGAGTGTGAAGGACACTTTGAAGAACTGAGAGAGACAAGGTTTTGCGGAGAGGAGAGAATGACTTCTAGGTAAAAGAAATGTCTAATGAATTCTCTGGGAATAGTATAGCCATCTACAGGAGACAGTGAGAAGATTCCCATGAATAAGATGAAAAACAAGAGCTGAAACTGAGGGTAATTGCATTTCTCTAAAAATAACTGTAGGGTTTTCTCAATTCTCCCCAGCATTAATCTAACTTTTGGCATACGTGTTTTCACAGTATAGTCTTTTTGTCAGTGTGCCATTTTCTTTTGAGTGACTGTGGACACATATCTCTCAGGGTGGGCAGACATGGATGGTTTGTTATCAGCAGTGTTTGAGAGAATTCCCACTTGAGTGAAATCACAGTTCCATTATGTATATTAAGTCTCATTCTCAAGGAACTAAATGGTAGTTCTTTGGACTGAATATAGTTTCTACTGAGTGAGAAGATGAAAGTTGTGGACCTGAAATAATAGGCAGATAAATACTTGTTATTTTAGGCAAACAGCCCACTAGAGCTAGGTAAAGGTCAATTAATGGCCATAAAAGAGCAGCAAAGCATTGGAAGGAACCTTAGGAAATGAAAGTGAAACTATTGTTTCTGAGTAGTTTTCAGGCTTGTCTGAGTCTTTGTGACCCCCCCCCTTTAGGGTTTTCTTGGGAAAGATACTTGGAGTGGTTTGCCATTTCCTTCTCCAGCTCATTTTACAGATGAGGAAACTGAGAGAAACAAGATTAAGTGACTTGCCCAGGGTCACAAAGCTAGTAGGTTTCTGAGTCCAGATTTGAACTCAGAAAGACGAATATACCCTATTCACTGCACAACCTTGCTGTCCCAGTGAGAGTACAGGAAGAAGAATTTTTTCCTCAATTTATGAGACTTGGCAGAAGCTTGTGTAGAAATAATTACAAAGGAACATGGAATACTCTACTCTGCACACAACTGCTAAAAAGAGGCTAGTAGCATGTCACTGGGCTGTCACCAGTCATCCTGACTTGTCTTGCCATTGGAATACAATGACTCTGGAGGAGAGAGTGTGGGTGATGACTCAGCATAGCCCTGCCTAACTCAAATCCAATTCCTTGCAAGTCATAACCCTCCTGATGTCATTTGTCCTCTTCAAGAGGGAAGCATGAATAACAGTTACAGGATGGCCATTCAGTAAAAGAATAGGAATTTTTGACTTTTTATCATGTGACATCTTCATCAGATATGGCCATGGATGGTACTGTCCCTAGTACTTTTGGAAGTTTGTTATAAAGTTCTTGCAGGCTTTTGAAAGAAATTAAAATACAATTTTTTATACTTTTTATGATCTTTCTGGGTAAATGATAATATGTGCAAACCTCAGACAACTCAAAAATTATTTGGTCTAACACTACCACCAGTGGCCGTGTTCTGGAAGGGATGTTCTCCATAACATCAGACCTCAAAATTTGAGTATGTATCTATGGAATCCATTTTCCTTGACAAGCCACTGTAGACAAGCCACTGTGGACAACCCACCATCTTCCATAAATTTACTTAACCCTTTTTTTTAACTATTTGTATATTTAATCCATGTTGACCCTTGCTAGGGGTAGGGTAAGAGAGGTGGGGAACTCATTCTCTACATTTCTAACCTGCTGTAGGAGATGAAATCTCCTGAATTTAAAGAAGTCCTAAACTGACTTCTTTCAGATTTCAAGATTTGCTTCCCAATGCTATCTCATAGATTTTTTGCAGGTATTTTTGTAGGTTTTCACCTTATCCAAATCTTGAATGACTTTTATGTTTCCCAACAGCCCTTATTTCCCAGGTAGGACTCTTATTAGCTTGCACTCAGTGTTAGTATAGGATGAGAGAAGTTCTCCTTGAGATATGAGGACCAAGTTAAATATACCATGAGAATGAAGACACAAGGTTTGCCTTCTGTTGCCACTAGATTGACTTCAACTTTCGGGGGGTGGGGTGGGATGGAGTGAAGGTCAGATCCAAGTGAGCTTGGAATTTCATCCCAAATGCGTAAATGCATGGGGTGTGTGTTGATTAGTAGTACAGAAGCTGAATTAATAATACTGTCATGTCTGTCTTTCTCCTCCCTGGGTCCAGTGTCCAGGGGCCATTCTTGTCTAATCCTGCAAAGATTGTGAATCTCTTTCCTGGCAAAAGGATGAAAGAGCCACTCAGATAATGCTCAGCCTGCATTTCAGATTTAGCTCATTCCTAGACCTCACCCCCACTACCCCAAGGCTATATTTGAGAGCCCTAGGTCTATCATCAATAGTAGCTTTCTACCCTTCATCTCAACTAACATTCTCTTTAAACTTCCTCTCTTTGAATTGTTGTTTTGTGCTTAGTTCTCATTCTCTAAGAGGACCAGTGACATCAGGAAGGTGATGCCTTGACTTGCACTGAATTGGATTTAAGTGCGGCAGGGCTGTACAAAGTCAGCAGCCTCACTCTCTCCTCCAGAGCCCTATGGGTCCAGTGGCAAGCTATAGATCAAGATGAATGGAAATGCCCCAGGATGCAATGGGAGACCTTGGCATTTTTAAGATAAGGTCTTTCCCAGGTCTCAATTTGTCTGAGGCAATGCCCATTCAGTGAATCTCCCTTTGAATAAACCTTCCTTGAAATGTAGTCACTGTAGTATTTCAGGTGCAGATGTACCATAGAGTTATAAAAAGATGGGATTGTTTTTGTCATGTTTTGTTTCTGGCATTTTGGTAAGGGAAAGAAGCTAAGAGGTGCAATGAATAGAGAGTGCTGTATCTGAATTCAAATCTCCCCTCAGACACTTACTAGCATTGTGACCTGGACAAATTACTCCTAGTCTCAGTTGACTCATCTGTATTATGGGGTTAATAACAGCACCTACCTTACAAGTTGTCGTCAAATGACAAAACATATCCAAAGTGTTTTGTAAACTTTAAAGCATTATATAAATGCTAGTTATTATTGTTATTTTCATTATGGCTCATACAGAATGATATATTATGTGGGTTTTTTTGGGCAGCTTTGGTCAAAGCATAAGTATGGAATAATAAATAACATTATTTATCCCACCTCCCACTCTTCCTCCTCCTCCCTGCCCTGCCACCTTCCCCCTATCTTCAAAAAACTTTGGATTGGATTTATTGAATTTTCATGAAGTTCAGAATTTTGGTTCATTATTTTATAGATATCAGTATATATGCATATACAAAGAGGAAAATAAATTTATATAACATCTTGTTGGAATAAGGAAGGAACTAGATGAAATTCGCTTTTTAAGAGCATTTATAATAAGTGGTAAATGGACCAGAAGAAAGCAAACTAGTCTGTAGATGACATATAGATATGCCAAGCCTTTAGTGTATGTATAAAATGGAATAACTTTGGCTTTAGACTTATTTCAAGTATTCTAATTGAGTGTTAAAAGAAAAAATATTTTAGATTTCAGATATTGGAAAATGTTTCTTTTCAGTTTTTTGGTAAAACATTCCCTGTTTCTTTACTTTACCAGTGAATGAGGAAATGATTTGAGAGGGGGGCATTACATTCAGGGAGAATTTCTTATACAGGAACATAGAGCCTTTCATAACATTTACACAGTGTCTGTGTTAAAAGCATATGGATAGTAGTTTTGTCAAATTATCTTCTTGACATTGACAAGTTGTTGTAGAAGAAGTTCCTTCTAGGCAGAGCATTCTGGTGACACTGAGAAGAGGTGATTATTTCCCAGACTTTTGAAGGTAAACTGCTAGAGGTGAGGGATCGCTCCTGTTTATTTTGTACCACATCTCCTGCTGACTATACTATTCCGATTGGTACTGGAAAAGCCTTCTGTCTGAACTGAAGAGGTCCCACTGTGGCAGTGAATTCCCTGATGCGTTGAGGAGAGAAAGATGCATGATTGCAGCATTTTCCCCATATGCTCTATGGTCATTAGCTTACTCCCTGCAAAGGGTGTTCAGAAAGGGCAGCCAGAAGTTGTCCTATGCAGGTTGCTGGTAACCCACAGCTATTTATTTCTCCCTAGAGTCCACCCTAAGTAAACTTGTTTTGATTGTCATCCATTTCTTAAATGTGAAAACTAAGCTAAATGATACTTATTTCCTTATAATCACCAATAAAATGTCTTATCTACCAAGAAATTCTGTAGAACAATAGAGGGAATATCCTCTACCAGGAATTCCCTATGTCAACACAATCATGGGTATAGACACTATCTCTAATTCTTTATGGAAAAAATAAAGTTGTTAATAACAATATAGTTATCCCTTCCACATAGTGACTTTTCCCATCAGGATTTCGATATATTGCAGTTTGGCATAAGAAATTAAATGGTAGCATTGGCCCTGGGTTTAGGAGGACCTTAGTTCAAATCCAGCCTCAGACACTTGACACTTAATAACTGTGTGACCTCGGGCAAGTCACTAAACACTCATTGCCCCTCAAAAAACAACAACAACAACACACACACACACACACACAAGAAATTAAATGGATATTTTGGGGGAGTTTTGCAGACACACAAAGGCAAGCGGATGCCAAAGAAATAATATTATTCCTTATCATTGACCTACATGTAGCCTAGGAACAAATACTTAACCCAAATTTTATAAACACCCCATAAAAGAAGAAAGAAAAAAATTCAGACTTCTTCTCTGGTACGAAGGAATGTCCAAAAAATTTTACACGGATTTTCTAGATCAAGGGGGTACCACGTTCCTAACTCTCATGGTGTGAAACAGATAACTGTGTAACATTTCCAAAATGCTTTCCATATATTATTCATCTGATCCTTACAACAGTCCTATAGGTCTAAGTAATAATACTTTTTTCTTCCTTTTTTCTTTCTTTCTTTTCTTTTTGTGTGTGTGTGTGTGTGTTTTTTTTTTGGCAGGGCAATGAGGGTTAAGTGACTTGCCGAGGGTCACACAGCTAGTAAGTATCAAGTGTCTGAGGCCAGATTTGAACTGAGCTATTCCTGAATCCAGGGCTGGTGCTCTATCTACTGCGCCACCTAGCTGCCCAGTGATAATACTCTATCATCAGTATTGATTATAAGATGAGAAAATTGAGACACAGATCTGTTAAGTCACTTGTCCAGGGTCACATAGCTAGTGAGTACCTGAGGTGAAAGTTCAGTTCCAGGCTTTCTAACTCTAATTGTAAACCACTAAAATAGAGATTTTTATGGGAAAAAGTAAACAAACTAGGCCAAATTATTTGTCCAAATAATTACTAGCAATGCTTTTACAAAATATTTTTAGTTGCCTTTGTTCAGTTATAATGAGTTAAAATATATGTATATATCACATATATATAATATCTACACATAAAGGTGGATATATGTAGAGATACATATAAGGATGCATCCATATGTACATATAATATATATGTAGATATCTATACATATTACATATAGGCATATTTTCAACAAGAATCATTAGCTTCATTTTCATGACATTAAGTGAAACAATGCAGTAGGGAACAATTAATTTCAAAAAACTAGTGCTATAAATGTTTTAAATAGGCAGTTGGCAGACAATGAAACAGTAGGAGTTTTTAATGTTACAATCCCATTGTAACATATAAAAATATTATTATAAAAAAAATTGAAATGACATGTGGGTTTATGCCTGTTCTCATTCTCTAGTGATCTGAAAGTACAGATGGGACCTGAGAGGACACTTACTCTATCAAAGAACAAAAATCCTCTTTCCATCAAACATGATAAACACTATTTGAAAATCTCTAATAAGAACAAACAATGCCTTCCTTTCCCTTCCCCTCTGCACCCCCTAACTCCTCCACATCTCCTAAATATCTATAACTGAGCAGTAGCTGAAATTCAATAATGTCCTCAAAGGTTAATATTCCATATAAGAGAGTCAGTGGGTTATATTAGATAGAAAGCTGGTATAATAGTCATCAGGAAGACCTGGTTTCAAGTCCTCCCTCTGAAATATCTTATTTATAAGAACCTGGACAAGTTGCCCAAGCCCTTGAAACTGTAGGTTGCAGAGTAGGTATGGTTCTGCAATGATAGAGGGAATTCTTTTGCCAGGAATTCCAAATGGTACCACAAATAGAGCACTAGCTGCCACAATCCCAAAGGAACACCTCTTTGGATTTCCTTATTTGTAAAGTGATGGGGTTGCACTTAATGGATGCTAAAGTTTCTTCTATCTCTAAATCCATGAGCCTATATAACAGGTCAAGACAAAGCAAACACATGGGAAGAGTACACATAGGAAGAGAATAAGAAACTGTATCTCTTTTTAACCTAAAAAACAAAGAGTAGGAAAGGCTAGAACTGAAATCTTCATTATGAGTATGAGCACAGGACCAAAACCAACTTCATATGGAAAATGATATGATTTGTGGGGCTTCACCCAAAAATATTTCCCAAAAATAGCCATTGAAACTAATGGCTGGGTTCCCTGGAGCTAGCTCCTGCTGGCTACTGATTATTATATGTTAATTATTTGTAATTAAAATTTAATTATTATATTTTAAATGTGAGCATTTACACCTTGAAAATCAGCAAGCTCTATGAAGTTGGGGTTGACCTTTTTTGTTTTGTGGATTGTCTGGACTTAAGAAAATGGTAGAGAAAATTTTAATAATGCAGATAAAACTTACAAATATGTGATGAGTAACTTTTTTTCAGAGACTAGGTTGTCAAACATTTACCAGCTCACCCTGGCTGAAATTCCATCACTGCTAACTTATGTTTGCCTGCTATCATCTTTTAAAATATTACACCTAGGAAAGATAAACCATTGTCATCAACACTTCACTATGAATTCATTTATCAAATGGCTTTCAGAAATGATATTATTAAAGGGATTGAGGGGAGGGCCTATGGGTTCCTTACAGGAAAGGACCCACCAAAAGGTAGAAATAAGGTGCAAAAAGCACCAGTGGATCAGTTCAGATGAAACACTGCTTATGTGTTTTTACCAGGGCCAGTCTCTGAATAAGATAACATGTACATGAAGCTAGGGAAACTATATGATGCTTGAAAGAAATAAATTGAGGCCAAATAAGAAGTATTATTTTACCTAGAGAATAATAAGCATAAATAGGTTTAGTTGGGGGTTTAGAAAAATTAATGACAATCAATTGTCATTTATTGGTCATTAAGGAAACCTGTGTAGAACAAACATAATTAAGAAGACGAATTCTAGGGTAAGTGAGGAAATAGGAGAGAAGCTTTTAATTGAGTTCAGTCCTCATATCCTGGGTAGTTACTTCCCAGAGTGCTAAAGAAAGGTACAGATATGATCAAAGAATTTCTTGCTCTCAGTAATATTTAAGAAACCACCAAAAAAAACTGGTGAGTTCCTGAAATACTACAGACAGATAAATGTTGTACTTATCTAAAGGGAAAAAGTCTATTGAAATTTTAAAGTGGTGTGTGAGGTATATGAGTAAGTACTTATTGAAAAGGAAGCCAGGATTGCTAGGAGTCTGCTTTGGTTTATTTAGAAAGATAAATGACAAATTAGCTTAGTTTCATCTTCATTAGTAGACTGGTAGATAAGGGAAATCATTGAGGCATAATGTGCCTCGATTTTAGGAAGGTATCAACAAAGTCAGTATCACTCTTACAACAACAGTAACATGTGGTCCACTCTTATGCCCCCAAAATGCAACACGATAAGTGGCATATGGCAGGGACTAAAAGGCAAAGTGAAAGATAAATACCCTGACAATGTCACATAACATATACTTTTATATCATCCCTCACACAAGATGTATCAAAACACACACACTCACACACTCTCACACACACACACACACACACACACTTCATACCTCACACCCAGCAGAGACCCATTTTTTTTCTCTAGTTTTGTCTTGCTCATTGAAACTGCTTTTACATTACTAGATCTCAGTTCCCAGAGATAGACCACCACCACACAGTTACATTCAAACTCTTTCAGTTTTCTCAGATTGGCCCTCTTGGGAGAAATGCACTTATCCTACTTATCACTCTAGTTCTTGAGCACCCATCAATGTGTTTCTGTCTATAAAACTAGCTACTCACAAGTCTATATATTCACCTTGTGCATGATATTAACATGCTCTCATAATAATGATATATTTAGACATTAAATATAATTTTTAAAGTCTAAAGAAATACTGATATTATAGATAGTAGTAAATTAAGGCAACATAATAATATGGGGGGGGGGCGGGTAACAGGGGTTAAGTGACTTGCCCAGGTTCACACAGCTAGTAAGTGTCAAATGCCTGAGGTCGGATTTGAACTCAGATCCTCCTAAATCCAGGACTGGTGCTTTATCCACTACACCACCTAGCTGTCCTCAAGATAAGAATTAATTAATATATGTGATGATTTGTAGGGCACATATTTATGGGATCCTAGAAGTAAAATATTTGAAGTTGAAAAACTCAAGTGCTTAGAGTAAGACACAGCTCTGGACTACGGGCTTCAAATATTATTGATTTATCTCCACCACACAAAATTATTTCTGCAATCACTGCTTGACCATTGGCCCTGACCACTCTTCAGCTAAGGGAATATCCTCTTTTCTACATGAACACAGCTTTTATAAACTTTCAACGAATATCAACCTTAAAAGAGCCTTTAGAAAGCGTTAGCTTTTTTTTTTTTTTTTTTAGTGAGGCAATTGGGGTTAAGTGACTTGCCCATGGTCACACAGCTAGTGAGTGTTGTGTCTGAGGCCGGATTTGAACTCAGGTACTCCTGACTCCAGGGCCGGTGCTCTATCCACTGTGCCATCTTGCTGCCCCGAAAGTGTTAGCTTTTAATGTGACTAGCAAGCCCTTTTTTTTTTTTTTTTTTGGATTTTTTTTTTTTAGTGAGGCAATTGGGGTTAAGTGACTTGCCCAGGGTCACACAGCTAGTGTCAAGTTTCTGAGGCTGGATTTGAACTCAGGTACTCCTGAATCCAGGGCCAGTGCTTTATCCACTGTACCACCTAGCTGCCCCTAGCAAGTCCTTTTTTAAGCTAGAGGACTGCAAAGCTCATCAATCTGGTTATCTTTCAGTTCTACAAACCAGACCAGCTGATTATTTATTTACTTGGATTTTTCATGGTCCAATGAAAGCAAAGTTCATGGCTGCAGAGCTCAGGTTCCCTTTATGAGCTGCTAAAAATCATAAAGTTCTTGGCCAATGAAGTCAGTGTTCTCTCCCTCTGACTGACCAATCAGGAATCATTCAGCTCTCAGTTTGCTACTTCTAACTGCCACAATCCCAAAGGAATATCTCTTGAGCCACTTGCTTGTGTCTTCTACTCACCTCAGATTCCTCTTTCTTTGCTATTCTTTTCGGTGGCTTAAATGAGAGCTTCCCGACTCTCAGTGATTTACCTTTTAAGTAAAAAGTCACGACTCCCCAAATTTCCCCTCTTAAATTAGTAATCCTTGCTTGATCATGTCGGTCTTCAAATGTTTATACATCTCATTTTCTTAGTTTGACTTAGTCATAACACATGTATAAGAGAATTATCAGAAGACTCAGTTCCATCATGCTCTGTTCTGCAATTCTCACCATGACAATCTACCTTTTTGCTGCCCTTAAAACTGTATTTCTTCATGTTCACATTTCTCAATTCAAAGAAAAATAAAGACTTATTTTCTAGCTCTTTATAACAAACTATTCTCACACAAGTGAGTTATCACTTCATATTATTAACAAATTCTTAGTCCTCACATCTCCAATCCAGAGGTGTCAAAATCGTGGCCCATGGAGATTAATGTTGCCTGCAAAACTCCCCAGTAAGACCTGAACCAGATTAAAATGTAATAGCATAATGTTAATTTTTCTAAGTTGATATTTAGATTTGAGTTTAATATCACTGATCTTCACCATAGATAGTTTTCTCCCCAGAACTTTCCAAATTCCCATATTTTAGCAGTGTATAGTAAACAAAGTCCTTTTCTTTGGTGTCAAAGGTGTCTTTGGTATATCGAGTTTCAAAATGTTCATCCAAAACAGATGGACAACCTTTGACATTCAATAGACATCTCTTCATTTACAGAAAATACTCCTTATGGAGTGTTTTGCTCATGAAAAGAGCTTTAAAGAGACAATGGTCATTATATTGTGAAAAAAGCTGGATGATATTCAAGTGACATGGAAACATAGAGATCTCTGTTCTCTTCAATGTTCTCTTTGACAGTTTAATCAATAGAGGGAATTTAACATAAAATGAGTCAGTTCACGTGCATCAACTCTGGGCCACACAGTGTAATAGACATTTCAATATGAAGACCAAAGTGTAATAGTCTTTGCCTTCAAATAGCTAAATGGGAATATAATATAGCAACTGATCAGTAAATTTGGTATTTTTGCTATTGTTGTTCATTTGTTTTAGTTGTGTCTGAATCTTCATGACCCCATTTGGGGTTTTCTTGGCAAAGATACTGGAGAAGTTTTGCCATTTCCTTCTCCAGCTCACTTTAGAGATGAAGAAACTGAGGCAAATAAGGTTAAGTAACTTCTCCAGGGTTGCACAAATGGTAAGTGTCTGAGGCTAGATTTGAACTCAGGAAAATGAGTCTGCCTGACTCCAGGTCCAGCACTCTATCCACTATGCCACCTAGCTGCCCACAAATACAAGTTAGATCCAAGTAAATTCAAAGTGTTTACCTTCAATGGTAGTGTGTGTCAGTGAATAAGGAAAGGCCCTTTGAAAAAAGTCAGACTGGGACTGAGTCATGACTCAGTGCTACAATACAACATGAAAGTGTGTATTCTGAGCCAAAGGAAGAAAACTCTATAGCAGTGAGGGAGGGGGGGAGTCGCAAAAGCAAGGAAGCAGTAGAGAGAGGATGTGTAGTGGGGGATGTATAGGAATTACCATGGTGGCCCCATTTGACTGGAGTGCAGGTTATTAGCCTAAAAGAATAGCACAGAGTCAAATTGTGAAGGACTATAGATGCCAAAAAGATGTGTTCATAGTTTATTTTAAAAAACAATGGGGAAAAAACCAATGCAGGGGTAATAAAAGGTGTGTTCATCAAATCTTGGATGAAACGAATCTAGAAGGAATAAATATGGCATTACTATAGTTTTAGCCACCAATCAGAACAATTTATTAGAGGAATATTCATTCCACTTTTAAATTATTCTAAAATATTTTACCTTTTTCTGGAAATGTAGACTCAGAATAAATCTTCATTTCCTAGTCAGCATATTCCAGTTTCAAAACCTAACTCCACTACTTAGTTGAGCTATGATTTCTAGTTATTTGCTGTGAATTTTTAAGATATTTGGGAAAATAAGTACCGCCTTCCATATTGGTCCTGAAAAGAAATCAGAATGACCTTAATGAGGATGAAGCATCATGCTTATAAAAATCATATGGGGGGCCACTAATGAGAAATCTTACATATTCTGCCTCAATTTTTCTTTTCCTTTTATTTGGTTTCCATGGAAATGTGTATTTGCAGGGAAACTCTAGAGTTCTCGCTTCAGGCAGATGCTATATTTTCTTAACTCATGTTATTGGGAGCTCTTTAGAAAGGGGGGACATGTGGCTAGGAAGAGGATGCATGGTATGGATGACTAGGAACCTAGCTGCAAGAGATGTGACCAGCCAAAGAGAATTTTTGCCAAGTCCCATTTAAAAAAATATAAATTTAGGGGCAGCTAGGTGGTGCAGTAGAGCACCAGCCCTGGATTCAGGAGGACCTGAGTTCAAATCTGGCCTCAGACACTTAACACTTACTAGCTGTGTGACCCTGGGCAAGTCACTTAACCCCAATTGCCTCACTAAAAAAAAAAAAAATTAAAAATGACTTTAATGGGCAGCTAGATGGCACAGTGGATAGAGCACTGGCCCTAGATTCAGGAGTACCTGAGTTCAAATCCGGCCTCAGACACTTAACACTTACTAGTTGTGTGACCCTGGGCAAGTCACTTAACCCCAATTGCCTCACTAATTTATATATATATATATATATATATATATATATATATATATATACATATTTTTGCATGGCTGATTTATTAGATTCACTACTTTGAGATCTCCTTTTGAAGTTAATAGGATCTATATCAGCCTAGCTTAAGATATCAGAAAGGTAAGAATATAGAGCAGTCTATAAACTTAATGACTAGGCAACAGATAAATTCATAGTCAAAGGCTAGGCATAAGGTTATGTGAATTTAATATGCTGTGTAAACAGTGTCGTACTGAAGCTTTGAAGCATTGGCCTTTATTTTTTTCCCATTTGTGAAAAATGAGGTTACAATCGCACAATCATCTCAGGAATAGACATATGGATTTATATATGGAGATGGATGGACGGATGGATGGATGGATGGATAGATAGATATTTAGCAGCATGATTATATCCAGATCATTTTCCCTTGTACTGTATGATAGTAGTGAAGCAAAAAGATCTTTGCAAGTTCAATGAGTGTCAAGGTATTACCTCAATGCATTATTTTCTCCCATACTAGTTAGTAGTTTGTGCAACTAACTCAACATTGGGATGATGCTTATGAGCAATAAGGTCATGTAGTAGCTATCAATTTGTTCATTTTTAAGTAATAAACATTTTAATCTATAGTTTGGGGTTCTAATTTTTATCCCTCTTTCTCTCCCTTCCCCTTCCTTGAAGCAGCAAGCAATGAGATATGGGTTATACATGTACCACATTACCATATTAGTCATTTTGTACAAGAAAACTTGAATAAAACAAAAAAATGAAAGAAAGTGAAAAATGGGATGTTTCAGTCTGTTCCATCATCAGTTCTTTCTTTGGGGGTGAATAGTATGGTTCAATAGTCCTTTGGGATTGTCTTGAATCATTATATTGCTGAGAATAGTTGTCACAGTTCTTCATCAAACAATATTGCTGTCTCTATGAACAATGTTCTATTGGTTCTGCTCACTTCACTATACATCAGTTCATACATGTCTTTCCAGGCCTTTCTGAAATAATCCTGCTTGTCATTTCTTATAACCCAATAATATGCCATCACCATCATATCACACTTTGTTCATTTTAATATGAACAATTAAGTATTTCTTCTCATGTTTAACATATAGTACCTTACACCTCATAAACCACTGATACGCTTATTGAATGTGTGAGTCTAAGTATTAATCAATTAATATTGGCTTTGACAGCTACTTTTCATTATATTGTCTTGCGCTGTCATTTTTTGCTGCATGATTTTAAAAGCTAAAGTATTTCCCATTGCCAAACAGCAATCAAAGAGCTGCCCACAGACCTGGCAACACAACAGAGCCAAATGAGTTCCATGTCTCCCTGGTATCCTAGGAAACTGATAAGCTGTCCCAAGAGTCTGCTTTTCATATTGGTAAACAACATGGGGTCTCTGGATGTGAGTTTAAATTCGTGGCCTATCTCATGCTGTCCCTATCTTTAGATTATTTATTTCTCCAGCTTCTTTCTTCCCTCTCCCCATCTAAAGTGACTTTGCAAAAGAATCCCAGAAAGACTGGGATATGAGGTAAGTGCAGAAATACTTACATGGATGAAAGAATGACCACATGTGAGGTAATGTTCATACACTCATGAGTACAGTGTTTAGCCCACTCAGGGTTCCCTGCTTCTACTCTGACTTGCCATGCCATTTGTGGAGATGTTCAAAACCAAATAAGAAGAGAATGATGTTTCTTCCCCTACCTACACTCTTATTTTCATAAAGCAAAGTGACTGATTTTGGTGCTGCACTTGGACCTGGGTGCAACTTAAGCCTTGTTTTGCACACAGTGGCTCTTTCCCTGCCCCACTGTAGTGCATGTCTATTGTATTAAGGGAACAACCAGGGAGTCATTCTGCAGCTAATTTAACACCTGTACCTAATTTAACACTGCAAACTTTGCTGTGAGAAGCTGTGTAGCCTAATGAGTCAGGTGGATATTCAGGAAATTTATGGCCATTTGCTTCCTTGGCTGTTGCAGGAATGTGTAAGGTAAGCTCTTAGAAGAATTTTGCACTCCTAGGAAGAAGCTTCCTTTGAGTGCAAAGTAGTTTTATGGTGATCCAAAAGACGTTCATGATGATGTGTTTATCATGCTATGAGGTATTGTCAACATGGCTGTTAAGAAGAAGTGTATGTCTAGAGAAACAAAACTCTAGCCTAAAAATGGAAAAGAAAATCTTTTTGGTCCCCTCTTTTTTGGGTGTGGGGTGGGGCAGGGCAATGAGGGTTAAGTGACTTGCCCAAGGTAGTAAGTGTCAAGTGTCTGAGGTCGATTTTGAACTCAGGTCCTCCTGAAGCCAGGGCCATTGCTTTATCCACTGTGCAACCTAGCTGCCCCCTCCCCACTTTTGCTACTACTGAATTCAGTGACTTTGGAACATTCATTTAATCATCCTCTGCTTCAAGGGTTCTTAACCTAGGGTCTATCAATTTTTTTTAATTTTTATAACTACCTCAAGATGATTAATTTCACTTGTAAAATTTCACTTCAAAAACATACTGAGGAGTGTCCAGAAGCTTCCCCAGAGTGTCAAAAGAGTTCATGATCCTCAAAAGGTTAAGAGCACCTGCTTTGCTTGATTTCCCCCAGTAGAGTACAGAGGGAAGCACAGTTATAGTTTCCCACCCCTGACTGTGATTATGGTTAAGATTAATTAATTGGTGGGGTTGATTAAGAAGTGAGTATTATGTCAGGGATGGAAAAAGGAGTTTGGCCACTGACCCTTGTGGGTAGAATTCACAGGGGTGTGCCCTTCTGTCAACCAGTTTCCGTCCCTGAGACCTCCTATACAGAGTCCAGGTGTGGTGGAGTAAGGGACAGCAGAAAATTGAGAGACAACAAGTGACTGCTAAACATTCAATATTAATTAGGGTGTGATGAAGCAGGTAAAAATTCTAATGTTATTTAAGCTGCATTGAGAGGCATAGCTTCCAGGAACAAAAAGGTGATAGTTAATTTGTCCTCTGCCCTGGGAAGACCTCACTGGAGTGCTCTGCACAGTTGTGTGTGCCACAGTTCAAAGATACTGACAAGTTGGAGAGCATCCCCTATAGGGCATTCAGGAGGGAAAGGACTTTCAATCCATGTCCTGCAAGAGCAGGAGCTTGAAGAAATGGGGAATATTGAGTGTAGAAAACAGAAAACACATGAGGAAATGGGATAGTTAGCACCAAGGATTTGAAGGTTCCATTGTGTAGAAAAGGATTCCATTGGTCCCAGAGGGCAGACGGTGGGAGTTGCAAAGAGACAAATGTGGACTTGATATCAGTTAAAAACAAACAAACAAACAAGCAAACAGAAACCTTCTAGCAATTAATACTGTCCCCAGGTGGAAAGGACTACCTTGGGAAGTGCTGGATTCTTCTTAGCTGAGGGTCTTTAAGTAGAAGCTGGGGAACAACACGTCTGGTAATAATCACTAGTATTCCTTTGTGTTGTGGATTGGGCCAGGTGCCACTGAAGTGATCTTATGCTCATTCTCCTGTGTAAGATTTTTTAAATCAATTATTATTGACCTCTTTTTTTTACATCACATTCATTTCCTAATATATTTCTCTCCCACTTAGAGATCCATGCTTTCAAAAAAGAATAAAAAAAGGAGATAAATTTCAGCAATCCCAAAATATCACTCAAGTCAGGTGGTAAATACATTATTTCATGTTCATAGTTCTCCCTGTCCCTTCCCACACACAAACGTCTTGGAAAGAAGGATGATGCATTCTCCTGTCTTCTTCAGGGTCACACTTGGCCAATTAATTCTATACCCTCAGATCCCATTCCTGTTGTTAGTTTCCACATAATTTCAAGAGCTGAATGGGACCTTAGAGGCCATTGAAGATGAGGAAATTGAGACTGAGGGAAATTAAGTGACTTGCCACAGTTATACATCTAAGTAAGTGTATGAAGGAGGATTTGAATTCAGTTCTTCCTGATTCTAAGGGAGGCACTCTATTAACAGTGCCACTTAGCTGCCAAGTCCACCAACTACTTTATTTACCTCTCTGAGAAGACCTTGTAAGACACCCTGCCTTTTAATTTCAATTCCCTTTTTTTCTGATTTCATTTATGAGAATATTCATACTGTTATGATTTGATTTCTCCAGGTATATCTTCACTGCATAAAGATGCTGTATTTAATATACTAGAAGTTAGGTTAATATATACTGGCCGTCAAAAACCTGTGATTCTTTTTTCGTTTTTGTTTTGTTTTGTTTTGGTTTGGTTTATGGGGCAATGGGGGTTAAGTGACTTGCCCAGGGTCACACAGCTAATAAGTGTCAAGTGTCTGGATTCAGGTACTCCTGAATCCAGGGCCAGCGCTTTAACCACTGCGCCATCTAGCTACCCCAAAAAACCTGTGATTTCTTAACATCAGGATTTGCATTAGGTGAAATTATTATGAAACAGATGAGGTTGTCTCTTACCACTAGGCCTAGTTTCCTGTTTCTCATCTCTTTCCTTCCCCTCTTCCCTTTCCATTACCTTGAATCCCCTGGTTTCCCTTAAGACAGGGAAGACCTGGCAAAGGAAATCATATTGTTAGTTACAATGTGTTATTTATCTCAGACATCATGCTGTTTAAAAGGGAATTCCAGGGGAAGATTATATTTAAAACAAAAGAACGTATCACAGAAGGCGGCATTTAAAGCATCAGTGGAATGAATATTTAGGGAAGGACAATCCTTTAAATCATAGTTCAACCATATTATTTTTACTTTTTTCTTTCTTTCTTGAGGTTTTTCCCTTTTGTTCTGATTCTTCTTTCACAAGATGACTAATGTGGAAATATGTTAATTGGGATTGTACATATATAAGTATATCATATTGCTTGCCATCTTTGGGGTAGGGGGAGGGAGGGAAGGAGGGAGAAAAATTTGAAACTCAAAATCTTAGAAAAATGAATGTTGAAAACTATCTTAACATATAACTAGAAAAAATAATATTAAGATTTTTTAAAATCATAGTTCAACTTGGCTGAATCTCCTCCAATCTCCTATTATATATGTTTATCTACACACACAAATACATATATATCTCTATCTATCTACTGTAAGAAAATAATGGGCTTTGCCAACACCCAAAGGCCCCAAAGTTTGATTTGGACTGATCGGACTGAGATTGCTTGACTTCAATTGACCTACCTATCTGACTATACTTTTTTCCCTAGGTATTTAACACTTTGGGATCTTTAAGAAAGGAGATTCAAGTAATTTGAATATTTGTATAATATTTTAATAAAACTTGGTGGTTGAGTATATTCAACAAATATTTGTTTATTTTGAGGCTGCTATGTTGTGGCCTAGAGCTCTGGACCTGAGTCTGGAAGGTCTGAGTTCAAATCCCTTCTCAGATATTAACTAACTGTATGAACCTGGGCCAATCATTCAACCTGTGTTTGCCTCAGTTTCTTTATCTGTAAAGTGGAGATAATGATAGCACCTACCTCCAAGAATTGTTATGAGGATCAGATGAGATAATCATTGTAAAACATATGACTAGCATGTGGCAAAGGTTATATAAATGTGAACTATTATTATTGTTATTATCATCATCATCATTATTAAGTACCTACTATGTGCCAAACACTGTGCTAACTTTTCACTGGGATCTCATTTGAGATCAACATTGAAAATATCTGTAATTTTCCCCCCTTACTCCCCACCCCATCTCAAATAAATTTGTACACCAGCATTTATTCTTGAATATTAAAAAACTGGAATTGTAAAGGGAATTCTGGGCCAAGAGTAGGTTGGGCTACATGGCTTTTCATTTCCGCTCCAACTGTGAGCATTTATAATTCTGAGATCTATTCTTTCTGATTATTAGGCCCTGGGAAGTATGCTGGATTCCCAGACAGAGGACAAGCATTCCTTTTTCCAATTCTCATCCTTAGTATCTGCGTGACATTAGGCAAGCCATTTACCCTCCCTGAACTTGGCTTAATTCATCTCTCAAATGAGGAATGGGACTAAATAACGTCTGAGGCCCCTGTCTGTTTTAAAGCTATGATCTTATGAATTTTTCTCATCATGAAAAATTATAGAATACAACTCATTTCTCTAGGGATTGTGTAAATTCACTTGCAAGCAAGAGTAGTCTTCCCCACCAAGGGAAGATAACTTTATCATTAACATTCAGGCCTTCCTGTCCCTCATCATCTATGCTGTGTGTAACTGCCACAGAGAGCATTTATGCACTTATAAGTTGTTGTGGGTGTGTGGGGGTTGGTTTTGTTGTTGGTGGTTGTTTGGGGTTTTTTGCCCCAGACCAAAAACATAAATCTTATCTCTCTCATAAAAACATTTAAAGAAAAAAAGTTATGATGGCATTATCTATATTTCTAAGTTAGATGCATCAAAGCACTGAGAAGGCATTTATCTTCCCTGTCAGTGCCATTTTCTGGCATGCCCCTAAGGTCCTGCTACATTTGTTTTTTCTTGAAATTTCCAATAAAAAGGCAGGCAAATAATGTCTTTCAATCCTTCAGCTTCCCAAGAATAGAACTCCTGCTTGGCTAACTTGTAGAGACAATTAAACTAAGCAATTGCTCAGTTTCACTGGATGTTGTTATTACAGTATTTGTTCCTTTCCTGACAAATGGTGTTATTTCTCTGCCCTCCTGCCATTAGCAGACCCATTGGGAACCAGGTGGTGAGCATGAGTGACAGGGCTCTCATCCCTCAGCCCTGAGGCAGATGAAGGCTGATTCTGACAAGTGCCTTTGATTCTATATAGTGGTAAAAAGTGGATGAGGGATGAATTGGAAAGGAAAAAAAATCTTTTGAGTGCTGTCCTTTGCCTGGAGCAGAAGGCAGTCATCTACTTAGTGTTCACAGTGAATCCGATGCCCTCCAACTCATTCAATAATTGCCTTGATTTGGTGCCTCAGGCTGGACTTTCTTCTAGCTAAGTGTTGTATTCCCCAACACTCTCTCCTCCTATCATCAGATATCCTTTTTCTCTTCCCCTTTGTGTTATATAGCTACATTATTCTGCCTGTTTGATAGCATTGATAGATTATCAACATCAGAGATTTCTGTTTGTGAAAAAGGTTCTTCTCTTTCCTTTAAGTTACATTCCTCCCCACTTCCAAAAATAAGATCTTGGTTAACTTGAAAATCTTTGCTGAGGAGGACTGAGGGAGAATGAAGAACTCTATATAGAAAGCTAACAGCACATACAGCTAGCTACACTTTACTCTGCCCTAATTCTCTCAATGGCTGATATGCCCTAACTCCTGAATTCTGTAGGCCTACCTGTTGCTTTGTGTCACTTGCTTGGTATGTGTCAGTTGTGTTACTGTGATGCTGGAGTCAGAAGCTTGTTTTTCAGATATCACCTGGGACACTAAATGTGTGACACTGGGCAAGCTATTTAATTTTTTGAGCCGCCATTTCCTCATCTGTAAAGTGATAGGTTTGAACTAGATGACCATTTAGAAGGCATCTAAATCTCTGCCTGCTATGATCTTTTGTTTCAGCAGCCATGGTGATACATTGTAGTCTTCCCTTGTTTAAGAGCAAACCCAAGAAGAATCCATACTACACCAGCTACAAAGAGGACTGAGAAATGGTTATAAGAATAGTTAAGACCACAACTCCAAACGATGAACCTAATTCTTCAAGCTGCCCCTCTCCTTATTGGGACTCCTCTCTGGGCCAATGGTTTAATAGACTCAAGGGCATCTACTGCCCAAGCCAACTTTGGCGTGTTTCCAATTTCTCTGCTATAACAAAGGAAACCACAACAATCTCATGGCCCCTTGGGAAGCTGTATCCCATCAGCCCTTTAAAGAATATAAAATCTCTGTATATCTTCATATTTGAAGTCAGCTGCCTTGGCTCATCCTTTTATTCCCCTTCCTTTTTATCCCCTAGGCAAATCTATTATCCCTGAATAAATATCCCTTCATATATTTTGCAGCAGGAAATGCCAAAGTTTTTGTGTATTGACTGGCTCACTATGACTGTCAGTTTGCTATTGCTTCTGATTCTATAGTTCAGCATTGAAAGGCCGTATTTCAAATCATATTGGTTGTTATTAATTTTTAATCTGAAAAACAAGATCATTACTTCTAAATTCTAAACACAATCTAAGCAACTAATCCAGAAAAGATTCTAGAGTTACCGAAATATTTTAATATTTTCACTTGAGAATGAGATGGATGCAATAATTAAAGAAAAAAAAACCTGAATATGATTTACTTTTCAAAGATTTGTTTTTTTGTTTTTTTGTTTTTTTAATTATTGGACCTTTTAGGCAGGTAGCCAGAATCATTTTCCTCTAGTTAGACCATTTTAAAAACCTTTGAGTTATTTAAACTGTATTTCAGAGTTTGATAACTAAGATTAGGGATGATTACAGATGGATATTTAAGTGCTGGGCAATAACAATACTATTCTTGCCACATCTGTTTCAATGTTGCTCTCTCAAAGGGATAAAATGTCTGCTCTATACAGCAGCTACATTTCAACAAGCCACATTGAGATAAACACAGACTAAAGTATTATGGTTTGCAGGTAATTTGCTTTTTAAAAGGCATGTTTGTATTTCAAAAGGGGGTTAATGTTCAATAATGCAATTTTAAAAGCCCTGTGTTTGAGTGAATCATCCTTTCAAAAGCAGAAATGGTTGTTATTTAGCAACCTTAAATGCCAGGATTTAGCTTTCACTTCTGTCTATCCCAGTGCATCACATTCTTTCCCTAAGTGTTTGGAGTTTTATTACGGGTTCCATTTGAGGATTATCACAGGGTTATAGGGGACAAATGAATGACGTTAATGAAACAGGGTGACTTAAGGGACTGAGTTGACCTGGGATTCTGGAACCACAAAATCCATATTCTTTTTCTAACAAGGCCTTTCTGGTGAAATTGGGCAGGGAGTTTCTGTGTGCTTTAATTGCCTTGCCAGGGAGCCAAATTTCAGTTCATAGAATATGGACTTGGCACTGATCCTCAACATCATGGGGGAAATTGGTGGGGGGTTTGGGGTAGGGGTTCTTAGGGATTCCTCTTTAAAGAATTATACCCTCTTGCACACAACCCCAATTAGAATAAAATCCATATTTTATTTAGGCGCTAGGGAAAGGAAACCAAGAGAGAAGTTCTTGGACTCATGGGGAAAAGGCATGGCACAGAGATGTGGTTCTCTGAGATACCTATCTCCTCCAGCAGGAGACAGGCAAATCCTTTTATAGGGGGACGATGGTTGCCTGATGGGGTGATCATTTGACTGTGGAAAGTTCCCTTATTGGGGGAGGATCATCCCCCACTGGTGGTGGCTGGGGTAAGTTGGGTGAGAGGCAGCTCAGATCAATCTTTCAAGCCATCTCTGACCCCTTCAAGCCACAAAGGCAGCAGCCACACCTAGTCTCATCTCCCCAGCGTGGGGGAGACTGGAATGAAGGGTGGTGGTCATGGAGTGAACTCAGTCCAGATCAGGTGAGGCTTATCTCTAGGTGTGTCAGTCCTTTGGTTTAGTTTCTCAAGGAGAAGATTCCTTGATTTCCCCCAGAAAACTTCTGAGGTACCCCAGGTCCATAACACTAGATAGATTTACAACTGTATGATATTAAAGTTAACAAAGATATTATTGTAAAGGTCTCTGAAAAGCTTGCCTAATCCCAAACTGCCTCTGTACAGACCTGTCACAATGCCTTTGGCTTAGGGAACTATCATTAGAAAACCCCTTTTAAAATTCAACAGGTAGGTCTGGGGCGGGGAACAGTAATCACAATAAATAGTCAGCTATTACAATATCAATATAGTCAGTTATATAATATATATGGATACTATATAAGGAATTAGAAGATGTGAAACAGTCTTTTGGGAATGAGAAATAGGACTAACAGGTAAAATTTAAGCAAGAAACTCGAAAAGTAGGAAAGAGCTAGATTATTAGGTGCTGTCATGGAGAGTAGTACTTGTACATGGAAAGAGGATATAAGGATTTGTTTACTAAAGTCAAACTGAAAGAGCTTCATGATTTTCCTTAGGGTCATCTTGTACATTACCTATGTAGGGGCCAAATTTTAACTGGGGAGTGTTAGCTAGGTGGCTCGCCGCAATATTGGGTCAAAGAAGGAGACTGACAGCCTCCCTCAAAAACATAATAGGGTTTATTAACAAGAGCGAACTTACAAAACACAAGCAAGATCAGTAGAATTAAGGGAAAGGGGAAAAAAATGGGGGAAGAGAAACTATACAACCTGAATAACACTACCACCCAGGAATCAGCTGAGAACACACGGCTGAGTCCTGTCACTTTCCAGCTTTAAGCTAGAATGGTGAAACTCCTCCCTTCTCCTTCCCAGCAGACCCCAGGCTGACCACACACAGCCCCAAGCCAATTGGCTGGCAGCCCTAACAGTCACATGACTGCCCTCACTGGGCTTCCAGTCATTATAATTTTGCCAGGCCCATGGCAACGGCTACAACCAGTGGGTAGAGCACCTTGCCTTTGTAGAGGTGCAGTGCCTGAGCCCCACGCCAGTCTGCAAGCCTGGGTTTTTTTAATTCTAGCCAAAAGATGGTGTCATAAAAACATCAAATAACAATTAATTCTTTATATTCTCCCCTTTGTTTTGTCAAGTGCCTGAGGCAAGATTTGAACTCAGGTCCTCCTGAATCCAGGGTCGGTACTTGTAGCTTCACACCTAGATCAAAGGGGCAGAGACAAAGAGGACAAAATGTTGCTTTCAGCTTTTTATGAGGTCTTCACTGTCCAGATAGGAGATAATCAGGGTGAGGGCTGGGGAATGGGAGAAGGGTGGAGATTGACTTTTTGTGCTCCAGACTTCTTACCTTCCTTATACCCTTCATTCTGAATGAAGAAATGAGTGAAGGCAATGCACACATACCAGCTACCTGAGCTGAGTCCTACCAATGATTATGCTCTATTGCAATACTGTTAGAAATGGAACCTGATAAGTTATCTTCTTTTCCAAAGTTAAGGGGAACCTTGGGAAGACTTAATCAGGAACCAGCCTGCGTAATTCAAGTTACCCACTTAATTTTTTTCTGATAACACAGATTTGAGGGGCAGACTTTTTCAAACAATTTATTTATCTTTCTCTTTTCTCTTGACTAAACAGCTTGACTATACAGGTAGGGCTATAATCTCTGTTGGAAACTAAAGCCTCCCAGGACAATGCTATAGAAATTAGTAAAAATTATGTTATTTCTAAATTGTGGAAAGTCCAGCTACCTTTATAAAATGTTTCAATAATATTCTACTTCATTGGTAGTTCAAGGTTCACTCATTCATTCAAAATTCATTTATTTTGGTGTGTAGATTTACAAGTACTGTAGAGCAATGGAAAGATCATTTGATTTGGGGTCCAAGGACCTGTCCTCTACCATTTACTGGCTCTATGATCTTGGGCAAGTCACTTAACCTCTCTTGGGGTCAGTTTTCCCAACTGTTCAATGGATGGGTTGAACTAGAAGAACTCTAAAATCCCTTCCAGGTCTAAATCTATAGTCTCAGGTCCTACTCTAATGCCTCATTGCCGAGATAGAAGCAATCCTGAGTTCTTTAAAACTAGTCTATTCTAAGGTTATACCAATGAGTCGGAGCTATAAGCCCTGCAAGAAAAAAGCTTTAAGTATGCACCAAGTTTCTTAGATAAAGGACAACCCAGCTAAATTTGTAAGGGCTCATCACCATGGAGTTAGCCACAGAAATACACAAAGATGATCTGCTAAGGTATAGAGGGGTTATGTTCTGTTTCCTTGTGGAGGGAATAGCTATGCTGAGGAAATCATGAATTCTTGTACATCAGGGTATTTTAAAGCAGGGGACTTTTTGTTTCCTCTGCCCAATAACCATTCAGTTGATTTTTCATGGATTATTATCTTTTAGTTCTTTTTTGTCCTTGGCAGTCCTTCTCCCAAGGCACTTTTCTCTACAGCTGCAAAGAATTCCAACTGTTAGCCACTAAGTGTCCCACTGTATACATTTCCTCAAAGAGGTTACTCTAAGAAATAATAAGAGGGTTCAAGAAACACCACTGAAGTAGGATGGTATCATTTTCTTTCCAAGAAGGATGGTACAATGAAAAGACAGCTGATCTTGGCTTCACAGGATCTGAGTTCAAGTAGGCACTGCCCCTTCATGAACCAGTTTCCTTATTGGTAAAATGAAGGATTTGGAGAGATGACCTCAAGGTTCTCTTGTAATTCTAAATCTACAACTTTTAAAATGAATGGACTTGATGTTTAGTGTTTTCTGCAATTTTTTCCTCTTGTGATTACATCTAATTAAATCCAAAGCAGTGTTTCATCAGAGCAACAATCTGCCTTCTGCAGTTCCCTCATCCCTGCTTAGAACTCAGTGTTGGCAGAAAGGGGACATATGGCTGAAATTCTTGCTACCAATTATATTGCAAAAAGTCATCCCACTGAGAAAGAGCAGACAAAACTATCTCATTAAGGCAAAGTTCAGATGCTTTGTTCAAGTGAGGTTTCAGATCTCTGCACCAGTATCTCCTAGAAATACCTAATTTGCAACAGGTAAAAAAGAAAGATCTTTACCTCTGTTCCTTTGTTTTAAATTCATAATTGCGGTGCAAGTTTTTCATTCAGAAGGGTGACTTTAACGAGTCAATCAGTTGCACGAGATGACAAAATATATGACAAGAAAAGGTTTCCAAGAAAATGGAAGAATCCTAGGTGACAGCTAGTAAAGAGAGCTGTTTCATTCGGGAATGTGCAGTTAAGGTATATAAAATCTGAGCATGAAGACCAAATTTGGGATTTGAAGGAGTCCTTTTTGCATCTGAGGTGAAACACAAGATAATTTCTCTTATTCAGTAAGTGAGGATTTCTTCCCCTAATATGCAGGGGAAATAGTTTCTTCTGATTACCCAAGCAGTTTTAGAGATTCAGGTAAAGGCTTTGATTAGAGACATGGAATTCTTTGTTCCAATTTGCATATGTTTAGTCATACAGATTTTCTTTCTGCCCTGTGGGAGCAAGCTTGCAGGTAATCCAGAGTAGTATTTTACACAGGAAGAGGAAAAAAAGCTGCATTTAGACAGCTCTTGTTGGAAAATTGTGTCCCAGGGGTACAATAAAGATGCCAATTTTATGAAACAGAAGCAGACCTTGAACACATTGAATTATGAAGACTGAAGAAAATGCAGACAATTAATAATGTGACTGCTCTTAAGTAGAAATGAGAATTTGGAATAATGTTTTTGCTCAATATTGTGAAATAAGGGAGATCCATGCTCTCTGCCTTTCACAAGAGGCTGTAATGTAAATGTGCTATAATTCCTGAGTCTAAGCTGAGATATTTGAAGTGCTTCATAAAGTCAGCAATTATTTCTTCAGTATACTGGCAAAATTTAACTCCATTTGTCCGAAGTACTAAATCTCACTAGGGGCTCTAGACTGCTGCCATTTTGTACCCTTCTGATCTTCAGATTTTATGATTGCAGAATAAATGATATTCGAGCTCCACTATTACTGTACTACATAGCTTGAGCTCCCATTCACAGCGGGAGTTTATCAAATAATTTCTTTCCTAATGTGGGAGAATCCCTTAAATGTATATTAGTCAAAAAACAAAACCAAACCTGGCATTGGATGGTTATGTCAAAACTAATTGTACTGAATCAGGAGACATATGGCAAGAAGAAAAGATAATATTTTTCTAGGGCAAAATCTGAACCAATTTCTATATTTCCAAAAGATTAATGTAAACTTTCTGCCAGTGTCACCATTCTGGAAAACTGAAACCATCGATGACAAAATTGGACATGATTGGGAGGTGATGCTGAAAAAGATATTAGTCACCCCACTTCTTCAACCTATTTTGTTGACACTTTCTACTAAAGGATTTTTTTTCCTTTACCTCAGCACTAACTTGATGCCCTCAAGGCCTCTGCAGTGATAGAAAGAGCCAATATTTCTTTTGGTACACCCTTCAACCCTGCCCCTCTATATTCCAAATCCCTCATCTGAAAAGTGACAAGACACTTCTAAGTACTCTTCAAGTGCTTTTCAATCTCCATGTCTATAAACTTATTGCCTTCTATTCTTCCCCATTCCATTTAACCTTTAGGATAATTCATGGTCTCATCTGCCTTATGGGATTAATAATCTATGAATGATGATAATGATGATAGTAATAACAATATCCCATATTTATACAGTGCTTTCAGGTCTGCAAAATTTATATACATCCATATATGTAGATATGTCATATATATGATCTCATTTGAGCTTCCTTTGTGCTCCTAATGATCTTTAAAATAGGTGAAGCTTCTAAAGGGGACTGGCTTACTCATTCTCAATAAAAGTATGTTTCTGGATTTTTCCCTATGTGCTTTTTCCCTAGCTCTCCCACTTTCTTGTTTGCCCTTGTCTCTGATGACTCTTTCTGAGAAATATGAATTAACTTCTTTTCCTATTCTGCTCCTTTTATTCTCCAAATTTATTTTGCCTGCCCCCCTTTTTTATATTTGTCCACATATACTATCTCTTTGTTTCCTCAGTGTCTCTTTAGGTCTAGTGAAAGGTGATTTCTTGGTTTTTTGTTTGTTTGTTTTAAAGCAACAGCCTTGTCTAGTCACTGAAGCATTTAACCATTGATTTATCTGTTTAGTCCTAGATGAGCAATGGTTGTGCTGTAGTGACTAGAATGTTGGACTTGAAGTCAGGAAGCCCTGAATTTAAATGTCACCTCAGACACTTAATAACTGTGACCTTGGTCAATTTACTTAACCTGTCTGTCTCATTTTTCTCGTCTGTATAAAATAATGGTGTTGGACTTTATGGCTTCTAAGATCCCATTCAGCTCTAAATCTTTCATCTTATGATATTTTCACACTACCTTTCCTTATTTACCGTCCTTAAGTTTCCTTGGTTTAGTAATAATTTGCATTTCAAATGCCCTCAATATCCTTTAGCTTCTATAATCATTCTAAAACTATTCAAATTTCTCCTTTTCTTTAAAATAAAATTTTAATTGATAGTTAAGCTCAATTTTGCTATACATTAGACTGAAATTTATTTCCTTTATCATTGTCATCTCTCTGTTGTCCCAGTATTTTATCATTTGGGGTATTCACATTTTTTCTTTATTTCACTCTTTAGTCTGTATTCATTGTACTGTAACCTATTTAAAACTTTTCTAATTCTCTGATGTTTTTCTCTTGTGATGAGTTCTATTTGGACCATTTCTTGTTCTTTTGTAAGTTATGGAAGAAAGCTGGTCTTAGAACCAATCTCTCACTCAAGCCATCTTGCTGAAGTACATCAATAGTACCCATTTTTTGAAAGTCAATTTCATTTAAAGTAGTCAAACAGATATACTTGATAAAGTACTGAATTGGAAGTCAAGAGATCCTGTCTTAGACAATTCTATCCTATATGATGATGGACAACCTCTCAGAGCTCCAGTTTCCTTATCTATAAAATGGAATAATAATTGTACTACCTATGATCCTGGGTTATTCTGTATGTTGAATAAGTTAATATATATAAAACCATTTGTGTCACATTTTTTAAACCAGATCTATGATTTCCCCTAGTGTAGGGTGGTAAATAAAGATCAGTTATTATTGTTATTATTCTCATTTATCTTATTTGATGGTATTCAGTTAGAAAGGGTCCTAGGATGTCACAATTTTGCAATTATTCTTTTGGATAATGCCATTTGTAACTGATGAAAAATACTGGAATATAAACTCACCATTGGTGGGCAGGCTCTCAGAAAGCAACTTTGGAATAAATTCAATAACAGGCAAGATGACAGGAACAGTTTGAATCTCATGTTCCCACATACTTTTAATTCCTTCTGCCGGTCACCTCTATATTAATAGCTTTTCTTCTATGCTGTTTGGGAATGAGTATTCAGTATGGCAATCTAGATATTAAAAGTTGCCCTTATATTTTATGCACCAATTTTTAAAGAAACAGTAGTATTCATGTTGATGCTTCAGTTCTGTTCCCCCTCCAAATGAGAGGGGCATAGGGCATAAGTAGCAAGGCTGATTGAGTCCTCCAAGATGATGAGATATCTTCATTGGGGGCATGATAGAGAAGCCAAAGAGGTCCAGAATGAGAGCAGCCAGGTGGAAAAATGAGGAGATATCAATTCCTGTTCCCTTCCTGAGTTTCTGGCTCAACCCTCCAAATTAAAGGGTCAGCGAGTATGAGTAAATTCTCTGTCCATCACATCTTGACTTTTGTCTCACCACTGGACTCCAGTGAATCTGGAGAGAATGAGGCTGATGACTGCACACTTCTACCCTCCTGATGTCATTGGTCCTCTTCAAGAATGAAGGTCAAACAACAATAACAGATTCTGCATAAAGTAAGGTGAGTGCTTACCCAGCAAAGGAGAGGTGTTCCTTCTCACATAGAACAAAATCATGCACAATAATTAACTTTTTCCTCTTGTTTCTGGTTCCCCAGTTTCTTTATGGGCAGAAATGGGTAGTTCTTTAAAACAAATCTCAACTCTAAAATTCTTCCTAATTACATAAAAAGATACATATTGTCTTTATGGAGTAGTTCTATGGGCCTCACCCACCAATGAGGGGTGCTTGGCAATAGGGCAGTGAGAGAGAAGACTCTAGTTTTTGCAGATGTTACATTATCCAGGCTCTGGAAGAGAACCTTTAAGGCCTGGTACTCTGCATAGCTAACCTCCTTGGCATGTTCTTCATTAGCACTATTTAAAAGATGCTTTCTCTTTCCCTTTCCTTCTCTTTTTTTTTTTCTAAGAAATGAAGTGATAAAAGAAGTGAAAGCCTTTTCTTCAAAGTCAGGCAGGAGAAAAATAACTTCACTTTGAAGATAGCCTGTATTCTTTCCATATAGCTGGCATAATGTTTCTCTTGGGGGGAGGGATGAGGAGTCATTTTGAAAAATCATTTACAAAAGTACATTATCAAAAGATAAATAAGTTTCTTAGTTCAACTAGTCATGTTAGCATTGCAATGCATAAAAGGCTCACAGCTCAAAGCCGTTAAGGGAATTAATAGTATACAGTACAGCAGGATGATTTTTCTTGACAGAAGGCTAGCCTTAGGTGAATGACCTACCAAACAGGCATTTTCCCTTAAACAACTATCTACGTGGGTGGGATGTAGAGCTCAAAGAAAGGTGGGGGGTGGGGGGGTGGGGGGGAGTGGGGAGGGCAGAGTAGAAACAGAGGAAGGATTAGTTTGAATCTTTGCCCTTTGAATTAATTCTAGTTGACCTACTTGGGCAATGATTGAAGAATTTTTTATTCAGTTTGCCCTGTCTATTCCCTAGCGAGCATATGCTTGTAATTTTTTTATGAAACCATTTTCACAGCCTCCTGTTTTAGGTGTCAGGAAAGAAGAAAAGTGAGGTTATTTTGTTGTTGTTGTTCTGATCCTATTTTTCTTTCATTCTTATGGGGTTGCTTATGCTACTGAAATGTTTTTAACTGCATGGGTGCAACAGAGTTGTCTTCTAATGACAGAATGACTCTTAACAAAGGATAAAAATAGTTCTAAATAATGAAAAACAAGAAAAAAAGGATCAAGGAATGATTTTTAAGGCTGAAGTGTCATTGCATATATATATATATATATTTTAATCTCTTGTGATCTGTGTCAAGGAATATGCTGGTAATTGTTCCTGTCATTGAAATTTCCTGAATAAACTCCTAACACATGTGGAAATCAAGGGGGAAAGTTAATATAAGACTTTTAGTTGATTTGGCCCAGTGCAAAGTCATCCTTTGGTAGGAAGGGTAGGGAAAGGTCAAACCTCCCCACCCAAGAGAACTTTACCTATTTAGAAATATTTTATTCATGGGGATACAGAGAGTCTCACCCCATGGCTTAGCTCTTAGGTTCCTCTTTATTAGGTTCTATAGCCTTTTTCAAGAACTGCTAGAGAGGATAGATACCATCATTTACTCTACAAATGAAGTGGGTGGGTAATGCCTTCAGGTGGTAACTGTAGTTAGAAAAGACAATGGTGATTAGCTTAGATACCTTTCTTTTTTTTTTTCCTTTTTCTTTTTCTTTTTTTTTAGTGAGGCAATTGGGGTTAAGTGACTTGCCCAGGGTCACACAGCTAGTAAGTGTTAAGTGTCTGAGGCCGGAATTTGAACCCAGGTACTCCTGACTCCAGGGCCGGTGCTCTATCCACTGCGCCACCTAGCTGCCCCAGATACCTTTCTTAATAAATCCAAGTAGACTATCTGCTAGCGGAGTGCAGTTCATCTATTGTATTATATACATGTGAACTTCAACTTCATTAAAATAAAACCAGTCTATATTGCTTACTTAGTATGTCTGGAGATAAAAATTTAGAATAAACAAATGAAGATATATGGTTGCAATTCCACATCTCAATAAAACTAGACAAGAATAGGTTTCCTAATAGGACACCATTATCATAACTTTAATCTTATTTAAATTCAAAACTGACTGCAAACCTTGAATCCTAGAAGAGAGACCAATAGCAAAGTGTCTAAAGAAAGCAGATTGCACAGAAATTGCTTTCTATGGCCTATAAATTTTTTAAAAAAAAATTAAAAACCCTTTGTAATTTAGAGAACAGCTGTCTATAATAAATCCAAGAAGCTTCATTTTTTGGTCTTTAAATTCAAATGAATAAACAAGTGCAGGACAAAAGTATCAGCATATAATTAGAAATACACTGTGGAGGGTCTGAATTACCAACTTCTCTCACATAGCACAGATAAAGATGCCATATGCCCATATATCAGAAAAGGGGATAAAAGGTTTCTCAACTGATCAACAGAGGTAAAGTAATATCCTTCTTCAATCTCTTACTTAGGCAAACAAGTAAAATGTTCTGAATTGTCAGTATGTTATGTTATTTGGCCAGTAACTTTCTTCTTATTTGTTTAATTGGTTTTGAAATCTAGAGTATTTAGAAAATTATTAGAAAGCATAACAGTATTTTAAGGTAATGGGTATTTGGAGTTCTTATAAAAAATTTATGTTTATTTTACAACTTATGACATAAAAGTTTTCTAGGTGCCAACCTTGTAAAGTAGATAATGCAGATTCTTATCACAAATTTTAGAGATGGTGGAACTGAAATTTAAAGAGGTTAAATGACTTTCCCAGAGTTACCTATGTAGTAAAAAATGGAGACAATATTCCAACCCTTACCCTTGGCCCTGCCCTTTCTTCACTACACCATAGTATTGCCTCAAAAAATCTTAAGTTCAGAAAGAAGCTCAAAAGTCATCTGGTCTGGTCTATACTGGAACAGGAATCTCCTCTATAGAACACCAGACAACTGAGTCATCCAGTCTCCTTTTAAAGCAGACCATATCGCCTTTTAACTAGTCACTACTATGAGTTAGTATTATAGAAATAGAGCTCTATATGATATTAGTGGTCATTTTACAGATGAAGAAACTGAGGCCCAAAGATTTGAAGTGAGTTACTCAAGGTTACACAGGGAGGAAGTGGCAGAGCTGAGGTTCCAATTCAACTCTCCTTCCTTCCACTCTTCCAGGTGATTAAAACGATGGCCTTCTAAAAAACAAAAACAAAAAAAGGGGGGCGGGCAGCTAGGTGGTGCAGTGGATAAAGCACGGGCCCTGGATTCGGGAAGACCTGAGTTCAAATCCGGTCTCAGACACTTGAAACTTACTAGCTGTGTGACCTTGGGCAAGTCACTTAACCCCCATTGCCCCGCCCCCCAAAAAACCAAAAAAAAACCGATGGCTCTCTTCTCTCCTGCCTCCCTCCCTCACATATTCCTGAATGTGAATTGAGCATTCTATTTGTATTTGTATTTTATATTTGTATCAAGCTTTAATAGGCATTAACCAGCCTTAGATCCAGGAAGCTCTGGGTTCAAACTCTAACTTATACTGGCTGAGCAAGTCATTTAACCTCTCCATGCTATAGGCAATCCTCAAGACTGTAATTGGCAAAGAAGGTGCTGACCTGCATCAGCAGCAGGAATTTCTTCCTACTGGAGCTCTGTATGCCAATGATACTCACGAAATTGTAGGTCCAGTCCCTAACTCACTTTAATACTATAGGTAATGTCCGTGATTTCACAGACGTGATTACCTCCTTCAACAATGCAGATGGAATCAGGGGCAGCTAAGTGGCACAGTGGATAAAGCACCAGCCCTGAATGTGTGATCCTGGGCAATTCACTTAACCCTCATTGCCCAACCAAAAAAATAAAATAAAATTTTAAAATGTTAAAAATAACAATACAGACTGAAACCACACCCAAGCAGTTCTCAAAATAGGCTATCAACCTTCCTCTGCCCCCATTTAAAAAGAAAAAAAAAAAAGATTACCTGCCTAATTTGTGATCTTCTAGTAGAGAGCTTCTAGTTCAGTTGTCGTTGGACCCAGATTGAAGGCATTATCATATAGGAAAGAATTTCCAAAGCCAAAGCTCAAGAGGCATAGTCCTCAAAACCCTAAGCCCATCTCCATACCTTGGCAAGGCAATAGAGTAGGATTTAAAGAGTCTATCATTGTCATAAGAGGTAAAACTTTTTTATGCTGATGATTTGACAACACAGGATAAAAAATGACTGGCTGGTTCAGATGGGAAGAATTGACAGTATACTTTATGATAATTAGGAGAGGTCGACACAGATCTTACCAGTAAGCTATTTCCTTGGCTTTTGGGACTCATTATGTAATTGATGAATTTGCACCATTTGGTTTCTTACCACCGAAGGTCACTGAATCTTCCATGATTTCTCTTCCTAAGACAGAGTCCTCCATCTTTAAGATGGGTCATAGATTCATCCTTGACTTATAGACAGAAAGATCTAAGGTACAAGCCTTTTTCAGATGTTTACCAGCTGTGTGACATGAGAAAAGCATTTCATTTCTCTCAGCATGCCTCCTCATTTTTATAATGGATAGAATAATAGTAGCTCTCCCATAGGGTTGTTGGGAGGATCGAATGAGATAATATCTGTCAAGTAATTGATAAACTGTCATTTTAGCTATTATTGTTATTTATTATGTACCCTTTGTTCTTCACTAGTTTCGGTCATGTGCAACTCCTCATGACCCCATTTGGGGATCTATTGGCAAAGATGCTGGAGTGGTTTGTGATTTCTTTCTCCAGCTCATTTTACAGATGAGAAAACTGGGGCAAACAGGGTTAAGTGATTTGCCTAGGGTCACACAGCTAGTAAATGTCTGACCTTAGATTTGAACTCAGGTCCTCCTGACTCCAGGCCTGATGCTCTATCCACTGTAACATTGCCCTTGTGCTTTAGGATTTGCCTAAACTAAAGTCAATTTCTGATTGTCCTTGCACGTGAGCAGAGTTTGGGGAGGCTTCTAACACTGAAATCATTTCAAGTCATATGTGGTCGAGGGTCTTGGTCATAGAGTCGTATTTAACTGACCTCATTTACCTTTAACACAATAACATAAACAGGCCAATGGTGGTTATTTTCCGCTTTTTGCTTCTGTGTATTTCCCTCTTTGTATAATTCAGTAACTAAAGTATAGATTGTTTCAGAGAAATCCAACTTGGGTAACCACAAGCAACCTAAACCATAGTGATTCTTCACTTTCTTTTATCTCCTAGTCTTGCACTTCTTTGGAGACAACCTCAAAAAAATCGAGTCAGAAAGCATGAATTGTATTTACTTTCTAAGTCACTCAATCTTCCCTCATTCCCAGTACCACTTTGATGCTTACTCACATTCTGAACCCTTTATCATGATGTGACATACACTACAAGAAAACTAACATAAATCTTATCCAAAGGACACATTGTGTTTTCCTTAGGGTAGGTATTCCCTCTATTTCTAGCTATTTCTTTTGTTTTCAACTTAAAGGACACATTTATAGGAACAAAAGTATACATTTGTACCCTGATAGAATGTCCTTGCAAACCTGCAGAGAAATATAAAACATATTTTTGACCCCTTAAAGGTATTTTATTTTTATTCTAACTGCCAAATTAATGCAAACCTAATCTGAAAGTCTGTTCATATTATACTTAGTCCACCTGGACAAAATAACCTTTAAGACCCTGGAATTTCTTTTTATCAGCTTCCTTCTTAGGTATTTTGTAAGTTGCTGTAAAATGACCTATACAGTCCGATTTCTGCAAGAAATTAGAGGAAAGCTATTCAGATAATTCACATTTTTATTCATTTCTTTTTGAAATTCAGGTCAATGTATCAAAAGAAGAGATTGTGTCCTTTAACTGACGTCAAACCTTAATTACCAGTTTTCTCAACTCCATAATTTATGGTGCCTATGTTGACATGCCCTTATCAATCAATAAATATTTGTCAAACCCCTAATATGTTTCAGGAACTGTGGCAAGCAATGGAGAAAAAAGACAAAAATGTATAGTCCCTGACCTCAAAGCTCTGAAGGGTACACAATTGTTTATCAAAAAAAGAGCCAATGTAAATATATCTAACATGTAAAGCATTTGAGAAACCTTAAAATGCTATGGAAATGTTAGCTGCTATTATTATTGTTGTTGTTGTTGCAATACACTAATATTTCTTCAAAATATTCACTTGTCATTTTTAGAATCTAAATAATGAACCACTTTCATTGTCTTATATGCTTTACTAGAAGTTTTATTAATTTTTCTTAGTCTTCAAAAATACTTTCTCCATAAGAAGTAAATGTATCGAATATGGTGAGTAATAGAATTTAATAAAATTAAAAGAATTGTCATAACAAAATCCATATTAAGTTACTACATTATGATACTACCTACAAACTAGGCTGTAAGGAGTGTCAAACATATTAAATGATATGTTTTCTCAGAGAATTTACCAACAGAATTATGATGCTGACTTGGAAATAAAAAACGTAAAATTGACCAGGGAGATTAAAATTCTTTCAGTAAAGGGAGAAATGCAATACAAATAAATCAAATTACTGAGGTAGTAGAATGAAAGCAGGAATATTAGTGAAGTATGAGTCAGAAGACTTTAGTTCTACCCTTACTAGATGTATGACTTCAGGCAAGCCACCTAAACTACTTCTCTGAATATCATCTATACAATGAGTATCATAATTCTTTCCCTACCTACTTCACAGGGTCAGTGTATTTAAAATAAAGTAAACACATGAGAGTATTTTCAAAACTACAAAATGTTAATAAATAGAAGCCATTCACTAAGAATTCACTGAGGACCATAGAATTTGACATTCTGAAGCATCTCTGATCTGATGGGATAATCTTATGGAGAAGGAAAAAGAACTGAAAACTCAAACTAAGTTGCTTAGCATCTCACAACTAATTCAATTGGTCAGTTAGCACTCATTGCATGCCTACTACATAATGATTGGGAGGTTGGTGGTATGCTCAACAGTAATAGAGACGTTAGGAAGTGGGAATGGTTTGGGGGTGGGATGTAATGATGATGGGTGAAATTTTGGCATTCAGTTCATGATATCCACAAGACTGTCTCTTCAAGTTCACTACAACAGGAATTGGTTGTATTTATTTCTTTGTCTTTGACTTAAAATTTAGAATATTGTTCCCAAAGTTAGTATAATATTTTGTCCCAGAAATTTATTTCTCACATTTTGGCATCTGATAATAAAGAATTGATTGCTCAATTTTTTGAAGATGAAATTAGAATTTTGCAGTCCTATTTTAATCCAGTAAAATGAAGCTGAAACATTGGAAAATTAAGTATACCCAAAAGTCCTATAGTCATTTCCTGGTGTTTATCTTTGCTGTAATTTATCCCTCTTGTGATGATATAAAAATGGATTGGGATAGGGGGCAGCTAGATGGCACAACAGATAAAGCACTGGCCCCACATTCAGGAGGACTTGAGTTCAAATTTGGCCTCAGACACTTGACACTTACTAGCTGTGTGACCCTGGGCAAGTCACTTAACCCTCATTGCCCCACAAAAAAAAAAAAAAGGATCAGGATGATAGTTTTTATTTTCCATAGCAACTATAGAGATTAGGGTCAGATAGTTTTAGCCAGTAAATTCCAACTTTATTAATTTTTGACATAAGGAAACAATCAAGGGAATCAAATGGGTTATTGGGAAGCCAACTGAAATGCTGTAGTTTTTCAGCCTATGCATTTTCACACATTTTGAAAAAAGAAGGAATAGAACTCCTCTTGTTCCATCTAATCAACCAATTTCCCAAGGCTTTTTACGTTCTCAGAATAAGATTATAAAGTAAAACATTTTCCACAGGTAGACCTCCTTGTTTCTCATGCATTTACTTCAAGAGAGATAAAGGAAAAATTCAAGTCCACCTGTTTCACTTCATCAGCTACTTGACTGGCTTAATTTGGTGTGTTCTAAAAATGTTTTTTGTAAGGAAATATCTCCAATCCTATGACTACTACTACTACTACTACTAGTTGTAGTACTAACTACTCACACTTACCTAGCATTTTAAAGCTTGCAAAATGCTTTGCATCAAAGATCTCACACACACAGATATTATTATTCCCCATTTTATAGATGAGGAAACTGAGATTAAAAGAGATAGAGTGACTTTGTCTTTTCATCAGAGGTAAGATTTGAAGCCAGGTTTTACTGACTTTTGACAGGAGCAGCCACTCTGCCTTTTTGAAATATGGGTTGTTTTTATTTTTGTTTTTTTCACTTCTTTTCATTAATACAAAATATAGAATGATACCATATTCCTCATGGGGACTGAAGAGAAGATAAATCTTAGGATTTCTCAATCATGATTGCATTTTAATGACTCTGAAGGCCTTGCCCAGATTAAATTCCTTTTAAATTACATTGGTTTCTGCAACTATTGTTATTCCATATGTTGGGAATATAATCTGTTTCACCCCTAGTAGTTTCTCAAGAACAGTCAGGATTTTTATGTAACAGTAGGTCTCAGAGAATTATAAACTAATCATCCTGACCATTGGATCTGGTGGTAGTTATTTCTCCTAATTTGGTATAGGCTTTTTCAGACTACAGAGAGAAATACAAACACACACACACACACACATATATATATGTATGTATGTGTATATATATATATATATATGTATGTATGTATGTGTGTGTGTGTGTGTATATATATATATGGGTGGGTGTATGTATATATATGTGTGTATGTATATATAGATATATATGCATAAAATTACATATACATATATGTATTTATTTATATATATGATCAGAGACTTTCTTGTATATATTATGGTGGCCTGTTGACTTGGAGGCCATGAGTCAACTGATAGGATTTGGTGGAAATGGTAGGAATTGAGTGAACCACATTGATTCATCTTGTCATGCAATTATGGATCTAGCTGTTTCCTTTCTAGTCAATTATGGGTCCAGTCCAGTTTCTGTCTTCAAAGAAAACTTTGTTCAATTGTGGAAATTGTGAGAAAACTGCTTTGCATTGTTTGAACCTAGCCCTGTGTAGCTGGGAAGCTGGGCTACCTCTACTTGCTGCTTAGAGATCCTTAATTAAGGGCCTAGTTTTGGGGCAGCTCGGTGGCGCAGTGAATAAAGCACCGGCCCTGGATTCAGGAGGACCTGAGTTCAAATCCAGCCTCAGACACTTGCCACTTACTAGCTGTATGACCCTAGAGAAATCATTTAACCCTCATTCCCTTGCAAAACAAAACAAAACACAAACAAACAAAAAAAGAACATTCAAAAGTCTGAATGCAGATCAAAGGATCTAGGTTATGCTTGACCACAAAACTTGAAGACTGATGCGAGGAATTTTCTCACAATTATCGGAAAACCGGCCCTGGCTTTGTCAATCACTTATTGTTTCCATGTTCCTTTGATTGAATACAGACACTTGAGAGGAGCAGGACATCTCTTTTTTTCTGATTTCAGGAAATTGCCCGTTCAATTTTGCCCTCCCAGTTTAGAAGGCCCCTAATCTTTCCTCCAATTAGAAATCAGATTACCTAATCTTATTTCCCGTTAAATGATTTTAATGCATAAAAATCTATCTCCCCTTGTATTCAGAGTTCATTGCCAAGATGAGAATGCCTGGTACTGATCTGTCATGTAATTAGAATACATTCTTTAATAAAGCTATATGCTTGGAAGCTTGAACCTTTGTTTCCTCAGTTATTTCTGATTTCACCCATCACAACTATTGATATTCTTTAGGTCTTAAGAATATTGCCATTCTTGAGAAATTGCTTGAAAAGTGGGAAGAAAATCATTATCAAGTTGAAATGAAAAATGAAGTAAAATTCCCTCTAAATGAATGTTAAAGAGGAGGTAGATTGATAGATTGATATGATTCTGCTAGCCACTCTGCATCCCTAAGAGTATTCAGAACTTGTTAACTGTCTAATGCCAAAAAAATGCAGAGAACAGGTTGTCTGGCCTTAGTAGTAATGAGAATCTTAGTTCTCCTACTCCTTCCAGAATGGTTATTTTGAATCTATTTGAGAATAAGAATTTATAAGCAAACTCTCTAAAATGTTATGATGAATAATCAATCAAACTTTTAATCAAGGTATGGTTTTATTTTCTGAGAATTAGGGCAGTGATTAATGTTATAAAGTATAGTTGCTAGTTTTATGTAACAACAGCTTGGTAAATTACTGTATTCTTTTTCTGACCTATTATTATCATCGTCAATTGGTTGGTTTTTTTCAAATTTACATCATCCTTCCTGCTGCCCAGGCATCTAATTCTCAGCATCCTTTTCTGTATTCCCATTATTAATGTGTCATGTATGATGTTTATGGTGTTTACAGAATAATACATCATCTTTGCTGGCTAGTTTTGAGTATAAGAGGAAATCTGCCTCCTCATTGAGGATGAAATATTTTCCACTAGAAAAAAAATATATCGTACATCTCTGAAAGACAATTGTTGGCAGGTGGGGGGGTTACTTATCTGCCTAACTGCCTTGGAATCCTGGACAAAGACTGTTTGAAGTAAGGCTCCCTCTTAGATAAGAAGTTTTGGTGATCCCCAAACTATTTGAGAGAAGTCAGGAATTGAGTAAAAAAGTTTAGCGAGAGATCTCAGTCAAACCTGAGAGGCCATATCTACCTGACCTTCAAGCCACAGACAACAAAACACCTCAGTTCACTTCACTAGGTTGGGAGCTTTTTAGGGCACACACACACACACACACACACATGTATGTACAAATACATATGTACATACATATATAAGTGGACTGATAAGTTTCAAGGCTAAGTCAGCAATGAATGAAAATGGGGTTTTAGTATGAATTAGGTCTTGTTTTCCAGATTGACACTACACTTTTATGAGCTAGTGCAAAAGAAGGAACTTCATTGAAATTGTTTTTTTTTTTAATTATAGAAAAGAGATTATATTTGGTGGTTCAGAAAGAAGCACAAAATTCACAATGTGATTCTTTTCAGAAGTATATAGGGTTAAGATTAATCTCTTGTTAAAGGCACCATTATTAAAATCAAGTATAGAAAGAAAAGAAATAGCACACAATGTTAAAAGGTGGTCATTTTAAAATTCTTTTAAATGTCAATGTATTTTTAAGAAGAATGTTTACCTTCTTTTGTGAACAGATTCATAAGCTTGTATTTAGAGCTGGAAGGGACCATAGGAACCATCGAGGAGGAAGGAAAGTAGGAAGAAAGGAAGGAAGGAAGGAAGGAAGGAAGGAAGGAAGGAAGGAAGGAAGGAAGGAAGGAAGGAAGGAAGGAAGGAAGGAAGGAAGGAAGGAAGGAAGGAAGGAAGGAAGGAAGGAAGGAAAGAAGGAAGGAAGGGAGAGATGTTGATTTTGAGCAAAGCATTTCTAAGACAGAAGTATTAACAGAAGCATTTTTAGAATATTAGTCTGGAAGCCGTAGGCAGAATAGATCAGAATGGAGAGAGATTAGTGACAGAGAAGATGAGTTAAATAAAAACTGATCTAAAAATCTATGCTATGAAATATAGCAGGGAATGTCAATGGTCTTTCATGACAGTGAAGGCAATGGTAATGTAAAGAAATACAAGAAACATAAGAAAGGAAGGCAGGGGAAAAATCAATAGACTTTAGTGACATTAAATAGGGGTCGGGGACAGTCAGGAAGAGGAGGGAAGGAATTTAAGAAAACTCTAAGCTCGAATTAAGTAACTGAGAGAACAGTGGTACCAATGATGAAAAAAGAGAACCTAGGAAGAGAAATTTGTTTTGTAAAATGTGTTCAGTTTTAGACATATTCAACTTGTGATGATGTTAGATGGCCAAACAAAAATGTTGAGTAAGGAGTAGAAAATGAGGAACAGCAATGTAGGAAAGCAGACAGACGTATAGATAGTGGTGGGGAGCCTTCATTCTAGAGAAAATTGTGTCAGCCACGAGAGACAATGAGATCTCTGCAGGAGAGAGCATGAAGAGAGAAGAGCAGAGGTCTAAGATTTAAACCTTAGAGCATACCCATCTTTAGGGACTGCTAAGAGTCAGAAGCATCTTCCTAAAGTAGCCTTATTATTAAATAGTAGTTGAATTATCATTAAGCATTTATGTAATGGATGCGATATGTTATCGAGATAAAGGGGACAGCATTCCAACTGATGAAGTTTTGGCCCCTTGATTTGTTCTTTTATATTGAATGAATGTATGAGAGATCCCTGAAGTAGTTTAACCCTTTTAATTATCAAACACAAGAGGTTTTGTTCTTGCCAATGGTCTCTGAAGGACCATTGGCATTCCCTGCTATATTTTCTACTGATAAAAATGAATTTGAGTGGAAATTGACATTTTTACAAGAAAAAAATGAAATTCTGTTTTTATAATTATTATAAATATAGTTTCCTTCTCCCTTTCTGAAAATAGTAACCCAAAATACTTTATACTATAAAGTAAAATAAAATGGGGATTCTGTTGACATGAGGATAAGATTATGATGTACATGAATTTTATACTATGATAAGATTAAACTAAGTAACTTCGTAGGGGAAAAGAACATTATATACATTAACAACAATATTGTTTTAAGAATGTCTTTGAGGGGGCGGCTAGGTGGCGCAGTGGATAAAGCACCGGCCCTGGATTCAGGAGTACCTGAGTTCAAATCCGGCCTCAGACACTTACTAGCTGTGTGACCCTGGGCAAGTCACTTAACCCCCATTGCCCTGCAAAAAAAAAAAAAAACCAACAACAAAAAAAATGTCTTTGAGCAAGTAAGTAATTTTGACTATTATAAATATCCAAATTAATTATGAAGGACATATGAAGAAAGATGCTATTTGCATCCAGAGAAATAACTGATGAATAGAAGTATGCATAGAATGATTTTATACCCACACATATAACATATATACATATACACACACCTATTTGTATTTAATGATAGCAGTTTCTAAGGGCAGGGAAGGGAAGGGGAAAAGGGAAAAAAGGAAAAAAATTACATGATGATTTCATCAAATATTTAAACAGTATAGAGTTGCAGTTTTGTGTACAATCATCTTTTTTGTTATACTATCCTATTTGTATACTATACTTTTAATATTTCATTTTTATTACATCATATTTTATATTACTATAATATATTTTTATAATAAATATAATTTGTTATACTTTGTTATACTATAATTTTTATGGTTTGTTATAATATCATACTACATTATGGAAATGCTTATTTTAGTCCATAAATTAAAATGAAACCCAAAAAAGTGGGGAAAAAAGAGGTAAAAATGGATAATGGAAGATGAGAGACAGAGTAGACAGAGCTTCACAAGCTTGTTAAGAAATCAGTTCTCTATGCTCTAAGCATGCTTTATGAGTAGAGACAAATCCTTGAAATTTTCTTTTTGCGCCTCAATGTCTTAATCTATAAAATAAAATTACTACCTATATCTATGGTTTGTGTCATCATATGTTTATAGATCAAATAAAATTTTATAAAGTGATTTTGGCTTAAAGATACACATACATACACACATATGTATCTATACACATATATACATACACACACATATATATGAAAATTTATTATTAATTGAATCACATACCATGCATTACTTACACCCAAGAAGTAAATCATATACCATAGCATTCATTTATTAAATAGTGCCCTTGTGACCTGAAGTAATGCTACTCCCAAATTATTTGATTTAAGTAATTCATTGGGAGTATATTTCATCCTTAAAAAAAAAAAAAGTAAGGGATGCAACTAAGCACTTCAACAGGAAGCCTGTAGATCTTATTGGAGGGTAAAGAACAGAATGTGACAGGAACAATTCTTTGCTAATGCAGTGAACATGTGAGTAGTTGGGCATTTAAAAGTTCCAACAATTCTTATGGATGATTGATTCAGGCCCATGGTCTACTTTTTGTTGTTGGTTTGTCTGTTTTGACCAAAGACCCATGATTTCCTTGACACAGGAAGTTCTAACTTTACCGATGTGGAAATGTTATAAGGACTTGAACCCAGGCCAGGTCTCTATCCACTGTGCCATGACACATTGTCTCTTTGTGGTTGTGTGAAAAGGAAATAAAGATACAAATGACAAATTTTCCCTTAATGAAATCCTAAACCTAAAGTGTGGAACATTAGTGGTGTAATGTTGCAGTCTCCTCATATGTACAGTTATCCATTCCACATTGCTGGGGTTAGAGGTTTGGCACTCCTATAATCTGAGAAATCCACATAAATTTTTTTTGGCTTTCTCTTCTTATCAGAAAAGAAGTCTGAATTTTTCCTTTTTTCTTTTATGGGTTGTTTAAAGTACCTTGTTGTAAAATTTGGGTTAAGCATTTTTGAGTTTCAAAATTCTTTGTGTCATCTGCAAGCCTTCATGTGTCATCTGTGGCTTCCGCAAAACCTACCCAAAGTTTCCATTTACAGTAATCTCTTATGCTAACCCAAAATATATTAAAACTGCATTGGGGAAAGTTGTGATGTGGAAGGGATAACTGTAAAATGAAATTAACAGCCTGGTCTTGCTTTTTTGAAATTGATGGTTTAGTGCCTGAAAAAAAAATGCTTCAAGTTGTTAGCCAACATATTGGTAGTGTTTTACAAAAAGGTTGATAGAGAGAGAGAGAGAGAGAGAGAGAGAGAGAGAGAGAGAGAGAGAGAGAGAGAGAGAGAGAGAGAGAGATGGATAGGGATAAATATAGGGATATAGATGATATAGATATAGGTAGATTTAGATATAGATATAGATTAGATGTGTGTATAATATATATACACACACTTATCTGATAACTTTTTCATATATATATACACACACACACATATATATGTATGTATGTATGTATTACACTAAATTAACAGCATGAGAGACTAAAAATGCTAGAAATTCCAAAACATTTAAAAGCAATGACAAATTTGGAAGAAGAAATTCACTTGTCATTTCACTTTGGTGCTTGGGCAGAAATAAATTTGAAGATATTATTTGGAATGTGTTTCCCTTCTTAAAAGTATAAAGTATGTGTGAAATAGCTGTCAGTAAACAAATTAGAATCATGGCTTATATGGTCCAGACCTGTGATATCTTAAGTGTCAAAGGTTCTAAGTTGATGCTGGGATCACCACTGCTCTGCAACTTATGCTCTTAGAAACCTATTTTCTTGAGGAAAGAGATTAAATGCATTGTCCAGGTCACATAGCCAGGGTATATGAGAGGAAAGAATGGAATTCAGGTCATCTCATTTTAAGGCTGGCTCTCTACCCACTACATGCTCTTCTGCCTCTCCATTATTAAAGGAAAACAAAAACATGGAGACACTAAGTACATAGTCAGTACTACCATTATCATATCTGCACACAGTGCATTGAATGGAAAGTTGGAGAGAGCAACAGTGAGAAGTGTTGTATATCTCCAGCAAGTTAATCAGCTTTTGATACCTGAAAACCAACACAGCCCACAAGACTGATAGCCCAGTGCTGCAGTAAATTGTTTCCTAGCAGGAAATCTGCACTAGCAGTGTAATTTGGACAATGGAGCATTTGACAGCTAACCCATCAAGAGCAGTGCACCCTGGGGAAGCAGTTCACTTCGTTTTACATTCAGCCAAGCATTGACAAAGCCGTGGCTAAATAGCAGAATCATTTCCCGATCAAATACATGAGAGGCCATTATCCCATCACGGATGGGGGGGGGGGACACCTCTTTGGTAGCATTCTTTTTGAAAACTCCATTTGGGATACTTAGAAGGAAACAAGAGTCCTGTGGTTCATTCACAGGTTCCTTCTTTATGCATCAGGTAGCTGTTTGGGTTTATAAGTAAGCTAAAAGGTTAATGAATAGGTTCCAGATTTGTTCTATGTTCTGAAAAGGCCTCAGTATGCTAAGCAGCCCAATGAGCAATGAGACTTAAGGAGGATTCAGCTGGGTACCTGAGCCATAACACAAATGTAAGAGGGGGCTCTTGTACTTACTTTAAAAGGATGAAAAAAGCTGATGAGCAGAATAAAAGTCAATGTTTCTTCCCATATGGAAGCACTCTAAAAAGGCTAATTAGACACCTGGTTAATCAGGGTTTGGTTCACTCATACCACTTGTGAACAGCCAAAATGAAGTATAAAGTAATTAAGCATGTCAATCTATATAGATTATAAAGCTCATATGGAGAAATGGTGACCAAAATCCATGTCTCCTCTCTGTTATGAACCAGAAGGCTTCTTAGACCTTTGTACTTCTGCTTCTGGTCCAAGTTAATCTCCAAGAAACCAGACTATATACCACCACTGCATGCTGGGCAGTACATGTAACCTAGTTTGTTTTCTGTGTATATTTATGTTTAAAATCCTTTGAGCTATCTAATCTAATACCTAATATGTTATATTTGACATGAACATTCATGTTCTGACTTGGGTTTTCTGTTTCTGTCACCACAATAAATCTAAATGTGCCTGTGATGAAACTGACCCAAACAAAATAAGACACATAGCACCTAGAACTATTACATCTGTATTCTTGGTATTAGTTAATGATTAGAAGAGAAGGTGACAGTGGCGTTGACTAGGTTTCTGTTACTTTAAAATGTAAGATTCTCAAAAAAGTAGGAAGTATCACGCTTTTGTCTCTCTATCCCTAGCATTTAATATAGTGCCTAGAATATGAAAAGCATTTGATGATTGATTGATTGACTGACTGATTGATTATAGTCATATGACCCTATATCCAAATATCTGGACTTTGGTTAAATAATTTTCTTTAAACATAAGCAATAACACAATACTAAACATAAACATAAGCATAAACAATGTTAAAAATTACACCAACTCAATTATTTGTTTTGATCTTCTGGCTGGTGTCAGTCCAGCAAATGAGGTAATCAAAAACAACTCATACTGACAAAGAACAGCTCATTCTGACCATAAGGACAACTGGTCCATCTAAATTTTCTCTTATTCTTTCTCTCACATATACTTACAGATATTCATTTTGACTAACTTAGATATGTACCAATTTCTTCTCCTCCCACAACATTTCACTGGAAAAGCCTTAGATTTGGGCCCCAGGAACTTTAGATCCCAAGGATTTTATCCCAATTTAAGATCCCAAGGTTTTTATCCTCCAACACAAACTCAAGATTTGTAAGAATTCCTCATACTTAAATCATGCCATGAGTTATCTCTAGAGATAAATACAACCAGCAGTGATGGGCCATTTGGAGAAACAGAAAAACATTCCTCAGCGGAAAGGAGCTATTGTTTATATTTCCACAGACTAGGGGTCCTAGGAAAGCTCTAGCCTCTGTACTTTGTTAGTCATATAAATGTGGTCTTGGGAGCAGCCTATTCTATCAGAAAGTTGCCAGCACACTGAAATGTGCTCACCTGAAATCCCAGAGGCCCAGCAGACTGACACCAGACAACACGTTCAAGTGCTATGGAGTACAAAGACAGAAAATTTCTCCTTGTTTGTTTACTCTCTTGTATGTGCCATGCCACAGTGCCAACCTAGTACAATGAGAGGATATGATGACCCTCTATAAGAAAAGTCAAGGGCACATTTACATGAACACATACTACAATGACAAGATTCAGTAGGAAACATGCAACAAAAATGAATCAATTTGTGCATCAGCAGATTCCCCCTGAGTGGGAGCTGTGACCCCTCTGTAAGATCACAATTCTAGAGCTAAAACATCTTCAGTGGTCATTTGGTCCAACTACCATAGTTTACAAAGAAGTCCCAGGGAGAAAAAATGACACACAAAGGTATAACAAAGATGGGATTGGAACTCAGGTCCTGTGATTCCAAAGCGAATGTTTTTTTTTTTTCCCATTGTACCACACTGTTTGCTTTGCACATTGCTTGCACAATGCAGGAAGAGAGCAGCAATTAAATTCCTTTCCATTTTCATGGCTACGATTTAGTATTTTTGGAAATTTTGCTCACTTTTTTTCCCACCCATGCTACTATGTTGTTTAATTAATATGTTTAACTATTAATAATAAAGCTAATTATAATAGCACGCATCTATCTAGTACCTTACAGTTTGCAAAAAAAAAAATCTTTATAAATATTATTTCATTTTATCCTCACAACAACCCTGGGAGGTATAAGCTATAATTATCACCAATTTACAGATGAGAAAACTGAGGCAGAGAGGTTAAATGACTTGTCCAGAATTACAGAGCTAGTAAATTCTCTGAAGACAAATTTAAACACAGGTCTTCCTGACTCCAAGTCCAGTGTTGTAGCTTCTGTGCCACTTAGATACTTCATACCCTGTTTATAGATGTTCTAACCAAAATTTCAGAGCTCAAGGTTTAGAAACAAACTCCAATGTTTAACAAAAACAATGAGATAGGAGATCCAGCCAGAATTATTGAAACAGATTGTCTTTCCATAAAAGATACACTGTTCAGCATTACACTTTCACTTAATTAAGAGCTGGTTTTGTTTTTGTTTGGTTTGTTTTCTGTTTGAAAAAGCCATATAGCATGGTTTTTAAGAAACCTGATCTTGAAATTATGAACTCGGAGAATCAAGTGAGAACAGTCATTCTTGAAATGACCATTTTCTCTCAGTAGTGTACTATCCGCATGCATCACTCTATCACAGTAGATCTGCTATAACTAGGATGTGATTCAGCATCTTCATAAATAATTTCACAGAAATAGCTAGTCAACACATCCAGAGCTATAATGTTGCTCTCCAAAGTGACTTTCTTGGAGTTGTATATTCAATAATGATCAACAGTAATACTCTGAAACAAGGCATCTATGTCATCCCTATTTCCACAAAAATATGATGGTTTTTTTTTCTTTATGAGTTGATATCTAACAATGGCATATTAAAATTTTTAAAGATTGTTAAATAAAGTGCTCATTTAAGATTATACACATAAACAGTAATGATGTTGTGCATTTGAACAAAAACCTTATAGCCCCTGAATATGAGGCTGTCTCCCCCTTAGGACCATACAAATGTGGTTTAATGGGAATCATCCATTGCATAGCTCAGCATTAGAATCAAGCATTTCAATTGGTGTGATAATTTTTTGGAGGGAGGAAAATATGAACTTTTACGTCGTTCTTGTCACATGGTCCCTCAGAGAGAGATAGTTTCTTTAATGAGGTTAAGTTAATTAAACTGGGCCCAGTGCTATTAGCTACATGCAATAGCTGAAGCTAAATGCTTAATCATAAAAATTAGAGATGATAATTTAATGAGTTCTGAATAAATTGTGTGGTTTGACTACAGGATATTCACAAGAGAGACTTGTTTGTCACACATGAAAATAGTAGTAAAAGAAGAGCATCCCCATACTTCTGGATATTTAATTCCCAGATTTGTTGACATCCATGCTGAAGGACTTCAATTTAAAATGGTCACCCAACAAAAACTGAGGTCACCTAACATAAGGAGAAACAGTAATTGACATTCATCATGATTCATTATGTTTAAACTGTATAATTTATAGTTTCTCTTTCCTCCAAATTCTGTTATTTAAATATGCCAAAACATACAGATTATGCTTTTTAAATTTTTTTCTTTTTAACAAATTACTTTCAAGACAAACTAAAATTTGATTATTTAAAATGCTTATAACAGGTATGAAAGATTTAAGATCACAACAATCTTAAAAACTAGAGATACATTCATAGAATCTTAGAAAGTAGGCATAAACCTTGATCATTTTTCCATTAAAATTGAACCCTCCAAAAAGTCAGGCAGTATTTCAAGACCTAAGTCATTAAAACCAAGTCAGTAACATAAACATATTTTCAAAACAAAACCGTTATTTCCATACTCTTGGCAACATCCTATTGAAGAAATAACAAAGAGAAATATAACCAAAACACGTATCATTTTTACATCAGAAAAAGACAAGTCTAACAGCATCTATTTATAGCTGTTATCACAGCTGCTGACCCAATCCACAAAAGATGCCCAAGAAGTCATATGTAAGAAGGAGCAAAATCTACTTGAAATGATGACATCTCTTCACCTCCATCTCCCGAGAGCCTATGTTCCTTGAGACATCTTATTGTAACTAAGAAGAACCATTGTTGTTATTCAGCTATCTGTTGAGCACTTATCTATCCCCGGACCAACTTCACTTCTCATCAGTCATGTGAAACTAAATCCCAGATTCCATAAGGAATGGGGTAAATCTTTCACTGAAAGTAATAGCCCATTTTAGCCCTTCTGCTTTCTCTAACCGGAAGGCAAGCTTTCCAGAATCCCACAGGGGATTCTGCATAAAACCCTTTGAAAGCTTGCCACATGTGTGCTGTGATTTTTAGAAAGCAGAGGATTCTGTTTAGGGAATATGAAGGCCTTCTGGAAAACTGTAGATAGCAGAAATGAAGAGTGAACAAGCCCATCTCTGAAAAATCTCTACACACCATAAGGGTGTTTACATTCTGCTATAGCTAAGAATGTTAAAGACAATGAACAGTTTAGGCTACATGCCATTCACTATATAATAACCTTATTTTTAGCAGTTTTCCAATAGTTCAAATGCATGCATCTATGACTAGGGCAAAATCAATGCTTATGGATTTAACTGCATAACCTGATCATTGCTTTTGCTACATATGATTTGAAATGTAAAGTTCATTAAGGTTTAAATGAACTTTGAGGCCTTTTACCTGGAGAGGAGTTTCTTAGTCTGTAGTTGATCATGGAGTAATTGGCTTCTTTATCTTCCTTTCACTCCTTATTTCTGTAGTTCTCTTAAGGCATCTTCCCACTTTTCCACCCTCCCTCCCTGAATTATGTCTCTCACTATATCATCACTAAATGTCCAGCTAAAAACAAACATATTTATGTTCCCAGAAAAAAGGAAATGACCACAATCAAAATCAGTCAATGCAAAAGATAATGTTTTTGATCCTGAGAGAAAGTGAGGGGGTGGGGGGAATTGTACATGTGTGTACATATATAAATATTTATATAGAGAGATGTGTGTGTGTGTGTGTGTGTGTGTGTGTGTGTGTATGGTTGTTGTTGAGTTTTATCAGTTGTGTCAAAAACTTCCTGACCATTTGGGATTTTCTTAGCAAAGACACTGAATTAATTTGCCATTTCCTTTTCCAGATCATTTTACAAATTTCAACTGAGGCAAGCAGGTTAAATGACCTGCAGTGGTTCACAAAGCTAATAAGTGTCTGAGGCTGGATTTGAACTCAGATTCTTTTGACTCCAGGACTTGTGCTTTGTCCACCAAGCCACCTATCTGCCCCATAAAGGAGTACAGCACATGAAATTATTAAGTTCATCATTTGTTTTGTATCCTTAATCAAAATTGAAGATATTTTTTTAGTTTTTTTAATATTTTTTTGGTGAGGCAATTGGGGTTAAGTGACTTGGCCAGGGTCACACAGCTAGTAAGTGTTAAGTGTCTGAGGCTGGATTTGAACTCACATCCTTCTGAATCCAGGGCCAGTGCTCTATCCACTGTGCCACCTAACTGCCCCAAAGATACTTTTTAAATGTAAGTTTTAGCTATTCTAAACTACTTTCATTCATAAAGGAAAATATTAATGTAAAGTTTTAGCTATTTTTATTCATTTGTATTGAGATTTTTATGGTTAAAATGTCCAACTTTCTAAATGTTATTGGGAAAAAATTACATTTGCCATCAACCTTGGATAATATAAATAAAGGGAAAATCATAGAATTTGAAAGATTACAGTAACTAATAAATAGACAGAGAGATAGATAATAGATAGATAGAAAGATATTATATTATTCTACTAACACTTTCTTTCAGAAGAGTATCAGGAAGCATTAGAATTGGTGAACATCAAACATCCCCCAATATAGAACTGACTATATTTTAACTGTGAAAAAGTGACTTCTTAGTGCTGGGGGAATGATATCAGAATCAGCTCTGTGCATAGTCAGACTAATTCCTAGTTATTTCAAATGTTAAAAAAATCAAGTTTAAAAAAAAGGCAAAAAGGTGGGGGGGGAGGGGAGCGGCATCCTGTGACCTGCAAAAATTGCATCAAACTAATCTCTTCAAATGATCCAATCATGGCCAAAAGCACAAAATGGAAAATGCAGAGCTGTTGATTACTTCCTCTAAAATTGAAGCAATGTAAAGTAGATACCACCACAACAATGAATGGAATGGAAATGGAATGGAAAGACATTTACTGAGTCAAAATATCCTAGATCCCATCTTTGCTAGGAAATATTTTGTCTCTTCACCAGGCTAAGAAATGTGGCAGCTAAGGTCGACACCAGATTAGGACACAAATTCATTTGTAAAAAAAGCTACAGAGAAAGATAACAGAAGATTCGAAGCAATCTCACCTCATAAAATTGTGAAAAGTACTGAGAGCAAAAAAGAGGTCTACAAAAATTTGGCTGCCCATGTAAGCTAGTTCATCCAAGCAATATTCATAAATGACAAGGGGAGAAAAATGTCTTTTTCAAAATTTCATAATACAGTAATCTATTTTTCATCCTCAATGATAGAATAACTACCACATTTGACCTAAACGTCTTAGTCCCCAATGTAATGATTGGAATGACGCCACCTGCTGGAGAGTTACTGTAGGAAAGCTCCGCCATAAGGAGAAGACATCTGAGGGCAAGCCATGTGGCTTTCCTTGGTGTCAGGAAGTGACGTTTGCTCCAATTAGCTTGGAGATGTGTGTGAGAGTGGATGGAATGTACCGAGTTTCACAGGAGGCTTGTGGGATAAAGGAGGTGTGGCTCACTCTCTTTCATGAGGACTCTCTTGGAGAGCGGAGCTAAAATGAGCATTCCCTGAGATAGATAGATATAGGCATCCAGGCCTCTTTCTCTCTCTTTACCAAATTCTTATTCTCCTTAATAAATGCTTAAAAGTCTAAATTCTTGTTAAAGCTTATAATTTATTGGCAACCACTCATTAGATATTTTAGACAGACTAGCTAGAATTTTATCCCCTTACACCAATGTACTTATAAAAGGAAGTTTAAATGATACTTAAGAAGATGTAATCAAGTAAGCAACCAAACTAGATTAAACATGCTAAGTAAATGTATGGCGGGGGTAACAACACAATCTTGAAATCATGTTGTTATCTTTCTACAAGGTATAAGGAAGGGGAAACACCAAAATCTTAGAAAAAAATCACATATTTTAACTCAATAGGGAAAATATCAATATGTACCAATCTACATGCTGATCTTATTTTTATAAAACATTCATCAGAATAGGTGGAAACTATTATTAGAATGGGTTGAGATTATTGTTGATTCAAATATAATAGATACAAATATATGAGAAGGGTTAGCTGTCTCAATAGGAAAGATCTTTAAAATCACACAGGTGATTGAAATGATCAGAATATATAATGTATGATTATTTATTGATTGCAAAAATCATTTGACTCCACAGAGAATAGATGTCTTCAAACGATTCTCTTGTACATATTTAGATCATTCAAGATTCCTTGCTAAATGCAACCACAGCAATGAATTTTAGCAAATACCTTCTGATATTTAATGTCACTTAAAACAGAAAGTATGGAGATTGTGATCACCAAGGGTGTTTACCACCAAGATGTAGAATGATACATACAAGATCCAAGTAGAAAAAAGACTGCCTAAAGATGGTGAGGTCCTCTAGATAAGTGGCATGAAACTCACTACCTGAGTCCTACAAAAGTCCCCAGTGCACTAGGACCAGGTTAAAATGTAATTGGAAAATGTTTTAAAAAAATAAATAAAAATACAATACATCATGGATAATGTTAATTTGTAGTTTTCTAAGTCAAAACCATGACATTTCTATTTGAGTTTGAGACCACCATTCTAGATATTGTTAGATTGCACTATTGATTGTATCAAATCTTATGCTATTTATTACAGAGCCTACTTAATGAAATTCCTGATTACTTAACAGAAATAATAAGGTCATAGATTTAGAACTCAAATAAGCCTGAGAGGTTATCTAATTAAAATTCTTCATTTTAAAGGTGGAGAAATTGAGGTTTAGATGAATTAAATTAACTTGCCCAAAGTCTTACATATAGCAGATTTGGGGTGTTAATTGAGATCCTCTTAATCAGATCTAGGGTTCTTTCCATTTCACCAGACAATATATAGATGAAAATCTAAGTGGACGAAAAATGCTTATTGTCCAGACTGTAATCAGTACCTGGATGTCCAGTACATTGAGTTAGCACATCATTATGACTGGAGCCCAGGATTAAACATGTGACTAAGAGAATTGGCTAGATGACATTTAGGAAACTGGGCAGTTTTTTGTTTTGTTTTGTTTTAATAATCTAAAGTTACTCCATGATGCAAAACCACATCTTTTTACCATAGGTGGTCTCCTTTGATTCTGTATGTTTGTGAATCTTTGAATGCCACAGTCTATGAATAATAAAAACTGAATGACCCAAAAAGCAATAAAGAGCATCTCAAACTCACAAACTCAGCTTAAATATCACTTGTTACATAAGGCTTTCTCATTCTCATGGCTACAATGTTGTATTTGGTTTTTTGAGATTTTGTATATACTTATAAATGTAAAGGGTAGGTAGGTAGCACAGTGGATAGAGTACCGGACCTGGAGTCAGCAAGACTCATTTTCCTGAGTTCAAATCTGGCCTCATATACTTAATAAATGGCAAACCACTCTAGTATCTTTGCCAAGAAAATCCCAAATGGGGTCACAAAGTGTCAGATGCAACTGAAAAGTGACTGAACAACAACATAAGTTTGCAAACATACATATATGGTTTTCCCCTAATAAAATATAAGGTCATGGAGGGTAGATGCTTTTCATTTTTGCAGTTCTTGGCACATAGCAGATGTCTAATAAATGCTTGTTCATGTAGGGCACAAGTATACTAAGCTATTTTTTTCAATGTTGATGGCTTAATAATAAATTTAACCAGGGAAATAGATGATTAGAAAAGGAGGCAATCTAGTTATGTGGTAAGAGCTAGAGATGAGACAGATAAGTATTCAAGGGCTATATTAGAAACACCCAAATATAAAAAATATAGGCAAATACTCTTAGCATTTAAGTAAGAACACAGACAATAATCATGTAAGACAAGAAAAGTTGTGTTGGTTACAATATGCAATAAAAGAGGAAAGACATACCCACATCAGTGAACCCACAGTTCCACCAAAGCATTAACAAAGGGTTCTTGTAAGGAAATAGTTTTGCTCAACAAATGTCCTATCATTTAATGAAGTAAACCGACAATCAAATGTTTGAATCCAAGTTCAGCTTGGAGAATTTTATTTCACTTTGGATTTGTTGGCTTCTTCCTTGCATCCCTAAAAAGGTGTTAGCCTAAATACTTGATGAAGCCAAAAAGCTACAAGTCCTTTTCTTCTTGCTTCCAGGTTTATACTAGGAACATTGTATCATTTTTTAAAAAAACACCCCACATTAGTTATACCCATCTTAAATTGTTAGTGATTTGTTCCTGCAAAATTCCCAATTAGATGATTTTGGTATTCTCATGAACATTCAAAAGTTTGCAATTAATTTTTCACAATGGGTAGGTATATGACACCACCATGCCTCTGCATACTTCAAAGGTCTTCTGTGAATTCTTGGCTGTACAGCTTTTTTCATTCATCTGGGCACAAATAACAACAGAAGGAGAACGTGTTTGGGATGTACAATTCTACAGTCAACCACTGGAATAGCTGTAATGGAAGTTGTGAGTGTGGTACCAATTGGCAAGAGTTGTTTACTTAATGCAAGCTTCCTTGGGAAGCTCCCCTCTGAAGATCATCATTACGGTGGGCAGATATTTGTTCACAGAGGCATGCACCATGAAGGCTGTGCTTTGCTGAAAATCATTTTACCTTAGAAGGAGTGAATCCTCAGAATGACCTTCAGCTACTATTAGCCCATCTAAATGCAGTGCCTAGAAACAGAATGCATCTGCCATCTGTCAGCTAAGATTTCCCTTGCCACCAGTATTCCCTACTGCCCCTTTTTTTCTACACCCTCCCCACCAACCCCCTCCTGAAAAAAGTCATCTGGAGGCTAAGAGAACCCAGGGAGAAGGTCTTCCTTGGCTAGCAGGGAAGAAATGCATTTAGACCAATCATTAAAACCCATTACCTAACAAAGTGCATGTTCTTCAGGAACACAATGGTACTTGCCAATGAATTAATCAGCAAAATAGATTATGAGGTGAGATTAGCTGTCTCTTCGATATGATCAGAATTCATGAGACCCAAAAGCAGTATGAGTAGCTGCTCACCAAACCGCAGCCCCTTATGGGACCAGATCAGTTAATATCTTCAGTCCTCAGTCTAGATTTTATCCTGCTCCTTGTTCTACAAGATGACAGAATTGATATTCCTGGAGTTGGGGCCCTGACCAAGGCTTTCATAGAGGATGGCAGTGAGAATCATCTATTTTAATAATTGATCATTCAATTAGCAGAGCAAATGTGAAGTTAGACAGGTCTCTGTCTATCAGTGGCTGTGGGAAATAAATGACTAAAGCTCATTAACAAGCATAAAATAGGAAAGCTTTCTTTTCTAAAGATTTTTTTTTAAAACCTTACTCTTTCTGCCCACTATTTTTGCTAGAGCTTGCTGTTTTTTTCCTCAATGCTATTCTGTTGCAAAGTATAATCAGAGAGCTGATTGCACTCTCTGAATTATACTGAATAGTGATTTAGTTATTATTATACATATGGTGACTAATATTAGATATTAGGTATAGCGCCTTTGAATAGAGAATAATATTACTGTTTTCTAGCTTCGGCTAAAACTCCAAAAGAAAAAAAAATAAAGGCAGATTACCCAGCAGCATCGTGAAGGAACTTCAAATGGGTTCCAGGTGTTATTTCCAACTCTCACAGCCTAGCTTCACTTTCATATTAAAGGAGGTTTCATTTTCATGGTAAAAAGGCTGAAATTGTGATGTATACAAATTTGGACCATTGGCAAGTATCCATACATAGCTTGACAGCTTGTCCTGATTCATCATTGTGATTTTGAGGTGATGCCAGTCATTCAAAGGTGATGTTATATTCTATCTGTATTGCATTTTTATCCCCAACCCAAAGCCCATAGTAGGTACTGAACAAATACTTGTTCAAAGCAATAGTTTGATGTCAGTGTAGCATAAACTCTGGCAGGTTCTCAAAAGCTGGGGGTGCTTCTGGTATGGGCTGACAGGCGCCTTTGTGACGAATGTCTGAAACCAAGAGTGACAATCCTAGAAGACTGGCAACCAGTTGACCACCAGATGAATTTATTCAGCTTCAGGAATTCTCAATCTGCAATAGTCCAACCACAAATGAAGTCACAAACCCCTGTAGTGTTAAAAGTTTGACTTTTAAACTAATTTTAAGATATTAAATTAACATGAAGATCATCAATTTAAAATATTCTCCTGTTTGTATTAGATTAATTGGTTATATTCCCAGAGGGAGCTAATTCTTTTATTCAAAGCAATACATAGACCCCTTTATTACAGTTACTGACACTAATGTACAGAACAGACTATTTCAAGACGCTTCCTTATGTGTAGTTTTTTTAATGAAATCATATCTTTCTTCAGAAAAAAGATATTTTCTTACAACTTAAAAAGAAATGATTCCCTAAAAGACAAGAAAAGACTGTCCTAAAGCATAAAATATTTACTCCTGCAGCTGTATATTTTGCACAGCTGCACATGGCCTCATACTCATAACATATAAACATATGTTGATATATAAAAACAGTTAAATTTTAATAGCTTCCAGCATTGAGTGGTGTGCTTCTTAAGTAGGTGAACTATAGGCCAATTCTACTCTTTATAGCCCAATGACATGGATGGGTTGTATTTTTTTCTTTTGAATAAAACAAAAAAAATCAAGGACTATAATTTTTTTATTCCATGGACAAAAAGGAAATTGAATTTTTTATGATCAACTTGAAAATGATCAATGTATCTGATGTATTTTGCAACCATGGAGTAGCAAAAAATGTGGCATCTGGTAGAAATAGAGATTGGAAAAGGAAACAAGGAAAGTTTGCAGGACAGTCAAAATAGGAAAAAAAATACAATTCAAGTGAACAAATGCTTATTAAGCACCTACAAAGATGCATGAATAAGATGCAGGTCTTCTCTTCAAGAAACATACAGCCTGGGGCAGCTAGGTGGTGCACTGGCCCTGGAGTCAGGAGGACCTGAGTTCAAATCTGACCTCAGACACTTAATACTAGCTGTGTGACCCTGGGCAAGTCACTTAACCCCAATTGCCTCGCAAAACAAAACAAAAACAAAGAAACATACAGGCTAATACAAGAGTCCAATACTCTTGTTTGGCAGATGAGAAAAATGAAGCCCACATAATGGTTGTTTTTGTTGTTCTTTCATTCTCAAAGAAGACTATGACATCGGATTGATGGCATGACTTGTACTGAATGGGATTTAAGTGAGGGAGCTCTGTACAAGGTCAACATCACTCTCTCCTCCAGAACAATATGGATCCAAGTAGCAAGACATATGATGGCCCCAGGTGTTGTTTTGGGTTTTTGTTTTTGTTTTTTGGTGAGGCAGTTGGGGTTAAGTGACTTGCCCAGGGTCACACAGCTAGTAAATGTCAAGTGTCTGAGGACGGATTTGAACTCAGGTCTTCTTGAATCCAGGGCCAGTGCTCTATCCACTGTGCCACCTAGCTCCCCCCCACCCAGGTGTTTTTTTAAAGCAATTGGTTTTAAGTGATTTGCCTAGGGTCACACAGATAGTAAGTGTCTGAAGTGAGTTTTGAACTCAGGCCCTCCTGACTCTAGGACCAGCACTATATCCACTGTGCACCTAGTTGCCGCAGCATAGATGAGGAACAGGGGGAAAAAAAACAGGCTGACTGTGGAGGGTCTTAAATATCATATGGATTAGCTTAAACATTATGGTAATGGTGAGCCAAAGAAGGTTTGTTACCCTTGAGTGACATACTTAGAACCTTTTAAAAGACTGATTTGGCATCAATATGCAATGTAGATGGAAGGGGAGAGGCATTAAAGTCAGGGAGAATTACAAAGACTTTGTAATAGTTTAACTAGACAATAGGTAATTAAGACCTAGTACAGGGGGGTAAAAATGGAAAGAATACATAAAGGACTGTGAAGGAAGATTACCTAAGATTTACTAAATTATTACACCAAGAATTAGATAAAGGGGAAGAGAGAATTAAAGATATTATCAGAGATTTTTGGTATGGGGCTGAGAGAATGATTTTTTGTTTCCTTTTGTTTTGTTTTGACAGGACAATGAGGGTTAAGTGACTTGCCCAGGGTCACACAGCTAGTAACTGTCAAATGTCTGAGGCCAGATTTGAACTCTGGTCTTCCTGAACCCAGGGCTGGTGCTTTATCCACTGCACCACCTAGGCGCCCCTGAGAATGATTTTTATTAATAGAAATAGAGAAGCCATCAAGAGGAAGTTTTGGAAGAGAGGTTATTACTTTGTTTGGGGACATGTAGAGTTTGGGCTGCCAGCACATCAACTCTCCTAGTCTAACTTTCTATATCCAATCAGTTGCTAAAACCTCTTGTTGCAACCTCCATCACATTTCTCATATAGACCCTTCCATCCTTTGAGTTTGCAATCACCTTGGTACAGGCCCTCATCATCTGTCATCTGAATTATTATATTGGCATAGTGGTTGGTATCCCTGCTTTCAAGTCTCTCCCTCCTCCAATCCATCCTTCACTTAATTGTCAAAATGATCTTCCTAAAGCACAGGCCTGACCTTGTCACCCTTTTATTCAAGAAATTCCGGGGTATAAACATTGCCTCCAGGATCAAATATCAGATCTGTTATTTGGCTTTCCAAACCCTTCATAACCTGGCTTCTTCCTACTTTTCCATTCTTCTTATACCCTACATCACCCCTTCACATACTCCAGAATCTAGCAACACTGGCCTCTTTGTTGTTTCTTGCACAACAAATTTCATTTCCTGATTGGTCATTTATACTTTTTCTTGATCTCTGCCTCTGGAGATTGTGATTTTCCATGGCTTACTTCAAATCTCAGGTAAAGTCAAATTCTGTAAGAAGCCTTTTCCAGTAGACCTAAATTTTAATGTCTTTCCTCTATTTTTTTCCCTAATTTATCCTATATAGCTTGTGATAGCTATTTGCATGCTGTCCCCTGAGCAAACTGTGAAGTCTTAGAGGCTAGGGACTGTTGGTTTTTTGTTTTTGTTTTTGTTTTTGGCCTTTCTCTGTATCTTCAACATTTAGTGCAGTGCACATAATAATTATTTAATAAATAATAGGAATTGATATGAATTTGACTTGATATGAATTTTGGTGATAAGTCTGGTAGGTAGTTAGAGATGCTGGTTGATGGTTCAAGGGGAAGAATAAAGTTTAAGATACAAATTTTGGAATTATTCACGTAGAGTTGATATTTGCAGTCATGGCGGTGGACAGGATTTTCAGAAGAGGAAGGGAAAGGACTAGGGAGGGGGAGAACAAAGTGCTAAGAAAACAACAGCAGAAGAGCAGAACTTTAAATAATACCTCCACTCAGAGTTTAGGAGTTAGTGAGAGAATGATTAAAGAGAAAAGTGCAGGAAAGCATAGTTTCATGGGAGGCAAGAGAGAAAGATTCTCAAGAGTGAGGTAGTTGATCACAGTGTCAAATACAAGAACAGAAATTTTTAAAAGACCATTGGATTTGATGAGTAAAAAAAAAAAAATCATTCTTGACTTCTGAGAGAGCAATTTTAGTAAAGTGGTAGGGACAGAACACAGATTACAAAATACTCAGGATATTGAGAAAGTGTAATCAAGAAGCATAATGTACCTTATTTTTTTTTTGCAGGGCAATTAGGGTTAAGTGACTTGCCCAGGGTCACACAGCTAGTAAGTATCAAGTGTCTGAAGCTAGATTTGAATCCAGGGCCAGTGCTTTATCCACTGTGCCACCTAGCTGCCCACTGCGCCACCTAGCTGCCCAATAATGTAAATTTTTAAGGAACTCATCAGTGAAAGGAAGAAGAAAGAATAGTAGTACAAGGATTATTGGGATTGTGTAAAGGCTTTTCTGGGATGTGAGAGATTTTTGTAACAACAATAATAAAAATAAGACGGTTTAAAAGAAAGTTGTGAGAGAATAAAAAGGTATAAATAAGAAAAAGACTCGAAATTTTAGTTGAAGTAATATACATTTTATATTTTAGTTGTCATTAAAGCTCCCTTGACCTAATATATATATGATTTGGGTGGAACGGCCTAGACCTTTCTTTTCTTCCCAAATATTTTTAAAATCCTTATAACATGCGTGGCATAAATCAAAGGTAAAAATTGCAAAGTTTCATACATATATACTAGTATATATTCATATAGATATATATGTGTGCATGTATCTGTAATATGTGTGTATATATGCATGTGTACATATGGATCAGCAATATATATGTGTGTATTATTGTATATACACATATATACTACAGGAATTATACACATGTCCCAAAAGTCTTAGTGCAGTTTTGAGCTATTATTATTCCATTTTAAGAGGTTAAAACCTCATTAAGGCTCCTGAGACACCCTGCATTTGGGGAAAGTTTCAATGGCAACATGAATATAAGATGTTTTCAGATTGGAAGTGAAGTTTGTAGTTCAAAGTTAAAATTGTCTTTTTTTTTTTTTTTTTAGTGAGGCAATTCGGGTTAAGTGACTTGCCCAGGGTCACGCAGCTAGTAAGTGTTAAGTGTCTGAGGCCGGATTTGAACCCAGGTACTCCTGACTCCAAGGCCGGTGCTCTATCCACTGCGCCACCTAGCCGCCCCAAAATTGTCTTTTAAAAAGGGTATTTAGGCAAACTATAATAACATGGAATTGCTCTTTGAAATATGCTTTGAGTTTTTCTACCCTGTAGAGTTTAAAATGTGATAAGAAGGAAAAAGAGTTCTCCTTGTAACAATAAGATATTTGTCAAAACAATCACTATTTTCTATTTGAAAGTTATGCTTTCTGGCAGGACTAGCATTGTGAGCTTGGGGATTCTTCCATCCTTCTCCCTACTCTTGCTCCTCTATCTCTTCTCCTCTCTCTGCTTCTCCAAATCATCATGGGGAGGCCAGCATGTTTGCTGTTCTTTGGATTGTTTAGCCTAATTTAGGCTTCAAATACAAGGATGCCGAACACTTAGAAAGCAGCTGTTCCTTTAAATATATTAAGCAATTTGCTTTAGGTAATGTAGCCTATAGAATTTTAATTTTGGATTAAATAAACCATATCTTTCAGCATGCCAATAGCACCTTGACATTCAAAAGATGAAATATGGGCACATTTAGTGAATTTCTTCTCAGGATGCTCCAGTGGAGAAGGGTCAATAGTTTCCTAATGGAAATAGTCAATGGCAATTTCTCTTAGTAAGCTCAAAGAAATTAGCACTAAACAACAGACGCTGGTGGCTGGAGTTTCCTATGATTGTGTGGTAAGGTTGTTATATGTTTTAGAAAATCACTTTAGAAGGCAATAGATTGACTAGTTAATTGATAGAAAACAGTTTAATGCTACTGGCACGAATGGTGGGTTTACTGTAATCTACAAGCCAGATCATTTAGCAGGGAACCCATATTAAGACACTGATAACAGAGTGCTAAGATGTAAGCAGGTATAGGTTAAGATTATTGCATTTTAATTTTATGATGTGGAGTAGAACAGATGTTTTCCAGGGTTGGGATTTGAATTAACAACACATACCACCTCTGGCTTTACAAGTGCCTATGGGTTGTGTACAAGTCTGAGTGTGAAATCTCAGCTAACAAACCCTAAAGCATTTATGTGAAAATTCATTCTCCCTATCTTCTGTGCAAAGTTATTGAACAACTAAAACTTTAAAGCTCCTTAAGGAAATATCTTGCATTGAACTGGAGACCCAGAAAGAGCAATCAGAACACCTATATTCCCACCCTAGCTTTGCCAAAGACCAAAAACAAGGTCATAACCTTGTGCTAGGCCCTTAACCTTTCAAATTCTTCATTTCCTCATCTGGAAAAAGGAGTTGGATGAGATGAACCCTAAGATCCCTTCTAGTTCACCTGTCAATCCTATTAGGCTCCAGTTCAGTGATGTTTAAAACTGATTTTTCTTTCCAAGTTTTCCCTTCAGGTACTTAGCAAGGGCTATAATTATGTCACTAGAAAAGTTCAAATTATTTCACTTTTCTAGCATTTTGCAAAGGGAAGGCTAGGTGATTTTGTTTATTTTATTGAAAGAATGAGGTAGTGAGGCAGTGGATAGAACTTTGGGCCTGAAGTCAGGAAGACTCAAGTTCAAACCTTACCTTAGACATTTACTAACTGTGTGACCCTGAGCAAGTTATTTAACCTCTACCTGACTTGGTTTTCCCATATATAAAATGGGCATAATGATAGGACTTAGTCTTCCACGGTTTTGTGAGGATCAACTGAGATAATATTTGTAAAGTGCTCTGCAAACCTTTTTGTTGTTCAGTCATGTCTGACTCTTCATGACCCCATTTGGGGTTTTGTTGGCAAAGATACTGGAGTGGTTTGCCATTTCCTTCTCCAGTTCTTTTTACAGATGAAGAAACTGAGGCTAACAGGGTTAAGGGACTTACCCAGGGTCACACAGCTAGGGAGTGTCAGAGGTGAGATTTGAACTCAGAAAGATGTCTCCCTGACTTGAGGCCCAGCACTATCTCCGTTGAGCTGTGCAGCCAACCCTTGCAAACATTAAAGGACTAAATAAATGCTAACTATCATTACCGTGGGCATTAAAGTAAAGATTATATGATAGCACAGAATACCGATAAGCAGTCTTACAGAAAACAAGACAACCTTTTGATCCACGTTTGCAGGTGCTCGCTGTTCCCAGTTAAAAGTAGGAAATCGGTAATAAATATTGACCAAAGAAAGGTTATCTCTTTACCCTATAGCATTTTAATAAATAAAAAGTGAAAAGAAAATCAATGTACACCCATTTTCTAATGCCAAGTCTTGTTTATTTCAGTGTCTAATTACCATTTGACATGCAGTCTAGTTCCAATAAGCCAGCTCTGGAGCCTGCAGCTCTCTCTTGCTTTGTGCTACGGTTCTCTCAGATCTCTCAGGCTCAGCTGTGTGTGATGGAAACGATGTTGCAAAAGCAACACACGACATTTAAATACTACAGAAATTTTTCTTTCATAAATGACTTGTGTCTGTAAAATAACCTGAGACAATGTACATGAAAATATCTGAAAATAGTAAGCATACCAGACAGCTGTAAGTAGCTAGCATTGCAAATATTATTGTTGGTACTATTATTATTTGTATTATTATTAATAGTAACATTATTATTATATATTATTATTTGTACTATTGTAATACAATCGCTATTATCATCACTATTCTAAATTGGTGCCAAACACCCCAAAAGTCTTCAATTACTCCTGGCTTCCCATCCATGCATAACATCCATAAACTCCTTATCTCTGAATGAAAAAGTCAATTAGGTTTGATAGAGAGCCAACCTCAGGGCCAGGAACATTTGGGTTCAAGGCATAAATCTGACATCTATTGCCTGTCATTTGACCTCACATTGCCCCTCCCCCCAACACTTCCCTAAAACTATAAATTGAAGAAATGCATTGGTAGGGAAGGTTTTCTCACCGGGAGATAATTTATGCAAAGCATTATATGAATGTGAGTTACTATTTATCATCACCAACATCACCATCATCATTTGGGGGCTACACTGGCAATTTCTTTGGTTTAGGGAATGCTTAATTCAGATAGCCACCTGCTTAGTAACTTATCTATCCTCTTAAACAATAGCCTGAGGCTACGGAGAGGTTAAGTGATTTGGCCTGAGGCAAGCAGCCAGTATTTATCAGGGGCAGAAGGGGAACCTGAGTCTCTCCCTCTAAAACTAGCAGGTTTTTTTATGGACTACATCATGCTTCTTCTCATGCTGACTTTGCCTGTGCCTCAGTTATCTGACCCTTGTTTAAATCCCAGCAACCTCTTAGTTCAGGTTTGAAGCCTGGGCAAAATAAGATCCTTTTGAGTCATTGAACAAAGGAAATTTTCTTTGTCCAGACACAGCAAAGATGTATAGCAAGGATAGTGACACTTCTGCTCCCCCTTGTTGATGTTATTAGGGCAACTTATATGGTCTCCGGCATCTTTTATGCCCCTAGGCAAGGGAAGCTGGAACTTATCAAGTTGTTTGGGAGGAGGGAAGAAATCAGGGAAGTCAGAGAAAACATGGATGCTACTACAGATTAGGTGCCATGAAATTACATCTTAACAACCACAAAAGGCTTACTTTCTTATTTGTTCAATTGTGTTTTTTATTACTCTTTCTCTTTTTATTCTCCAGAAAAGGTCAAATACTTTATTTGCGGTATCTTTTCTATATGTGAGATAATTTTGTTTAAATTGTTCTTTCTTTCTCCTTATGTAATAGACCCACTATGGGTTTGAAAACCTGGGCAAGTCTTTAATCTGTCTGCCTCAGATTTAGACCTAAATATATAATGCTATGTAAAGGCAATTTTATGATTATGATTCATAGGTCAGAATGAATTGTGTAACTAATGATATTCCAGAAATATAACCTATTCATTGCCCAGACTAAATCATATTTTCTTTCTACCATTAAAACAGATTTTTTAACCTACTTAAATACTTGTTTCCTGAAAACCAAAATAAAAGAATATTACTGAATCTTTGATTTATTATTAGACCTCAAAGTTTCCTTTGGGGCTATATAAATCTGAACAATATAACACTGACCTAGCTCACTTCATAGTGTGTCAATTCATTATTATATTTAAGACATGTAGGATCACAAGGTTAACACTAGATATGTTTTCCATCTTGCAGGGATGATTTAAAGAATACCCAATTACCTAGTGATGATTTAGACTTTCTAAAAAATGTCTAACTCGTTGGTGATCAGGAGAAACACTAAGAATAGAAGTGACCAAAAGCTAAATATTATACACATTTGTACCCTACTAGAAGTTTTATTTTTATAGTCCTATTTTGAGGACATCAGGACAAATGGAAATTTTAAAATAAATATGTTAAATCTTTTGAAATAAACTTTTGAAATGTCTTTTGGTTTTTTACACTACTAAAATTATCCCCAGTGTACCCTTCCCCTCCATCCCAGAATGCCATAAAAGAAATAAGCAAAACTCATAAATACGTTGAAAACATCTGAAAATATGTGCAATGTAACACATTCATGGACCTTCTGCTTTGGAACCATTCCAAACATTTACTTCTGATTTTTTTTAAGTTGTTCTTTCCATTTACTTTGTTGTTCTCTCACTATCTCTGTCTCTCCATGTATACATATGTGCATGAACATATACACATCCACACATATATATAAATCTATAGATACATACACATGTATATATAACTTTCTTGGCTGAACTTACTTTACTCTGCATCAGTATATTTAGATCTTTCCACCCTTCTCTGAATTCATCAGATTTGTCGTTTCTTGCCAAACAGTACTATTCTATTTACATTCATAGACCTCAGTTTGTTTAGCCATTCCACAATTGATACTGTTTCCATATCTTCAGACTCTTACTAGCTGTGTGACCCTAGGCAAGTCACTTGACCCCAATTGCCTTCAACACCCAGGGCCATCTCTAGTCATCCTGCCTATATCTTGCCACTAGACCCAGATGGCTCTGGAGGAAAGAGTGAAGTTGGTGTCCTTGCACAGCCCTCCCTCACTTAAATCCAATTCAGCACAAGTCATTACATCATCCTGATGTTATAGCCCTCTTCAAGAATGAAGGACAAACAATATCACAATAAGAGCTTCTACAAATATCTCTTGTAAATGAGAACTTTTCTTCTAATAAATAACCTTCTTGAGATATGTCTAGTAGTGAAACTTCTGTCTGAAAAGATATAGATATTTTAATCACTTTATTTGCATAGTTCAAAATTGCTTCCCAAAATGTTTGTACTGATTCACAACTCCAGCAAAAATAGTGTGCCTATCTTTTTCATAGCCCCACCATTGATTATTCCCATCCTTTGTCATCTTTGCCAACTTGCAGAGCAGTGAAGTGAAAACTCAGAATTATTTACCTTTGCACTTCTCTTTTTTTGTTGGTTTTGGTTTTTGGTTCGTTTTTTTTGTTTTGTTTGTTTGTTTGTTTTGGTGATGCAATTGGGGTTAAGTGACTTGCCCAGGGTCACACAGCTAGTAAGTGTCAAATGTCTGAGGCCGGATTTGAACTCAGGTCCTCCTGACTTCAGGGCTGGTGCTCTATTCACTGCGCCACCTAGCTGCCCCCTGCACTTCTCTTTATGAGTAATTTGGAACATTCTTTCAAGGGGTTGTTAATAATTTTCAGTTCTTCTTTTAAGATCTATTTGTGTATATCACTTGCCTTCTTAATTAACTTTTGGGGAGAGGGAGAAAGAAACATAGAGATAAATATAGATATAGATATATAAACACCCATCCATATATGTATATGCATGTATGTGCATATGCAAGTATATATATATATCCGTAATATGATATGTAATATAAATATATAGGGACATATACGTATAATTGTTTATTACTTTTTATATCATTCTTGTATGAGAGACAATTGTTACAAAAATTATTTCCCATTCGACCATTTACCTTTTTTTCCTACGTACAAATGCCGAATCTTGAACTGTCGAAGCAATTATTATAGTAATTCCTTTACATTTCTATAAGTAATCCTTTCCCAAAGCACAATTCAGAAGCAATTTTTAAATTACAGTTCCAGAGCCAACCCCAAGTAATTCACAGACATTATATGGGGCTCCACCCAAGAAAATATTAATAACTGATACATATAGGCCAAATAATTTTTGTACTATCCAGGAGTCCATGTGAGCCTTACAACAGCCCTGTGAAATAGTTACTATAGTATTACCATCTCTATTTTTCAGAAGGAGAAACTGAGGCTCAGTGAAGTTGTTACTTGTCCATGGTCACAGATTTCATGGATGCCCAAGGTGGAGTTAAATGCAGCTCTTCTTGACTCCACATCTAACATTGTGCCCTGTATGCCTTGCTAACTCATGAAAAGTTACAAGGCGATCAAAAGTAAAGATCTAATACAACCACACATTGATTAATAGTCCAATATAATGTTTAATGTTGATTTGGCAATCACTAAGCAACCCGATCTAATATGTATCAATTATGAGTTTGAATACAAAGAAGTGTTTTGCATTTAGCTCATTGGTATTAATTGGGTTTAATTAAAAATACACAAAAATGCTTTGCTGTATCATGTTCAATCTGTTGACCTACTTTTGCTTGATCATCTCATGGAGGAGGTATGTTAACAAGCATAAGTCAAAAGTTCAAATAATTTGAAGAGGTTTTTTTAGTTCAATGGAATCATCCAAAAGAAGTGCATGTCATTCAATCCCAGCTTGAATTAATTAAGGGCTTAAATCACTAAGGAAATCATAGGCTCTGAAATCTGGCCATTTATTTGATGGGCCTTGGGAAAGAGGACTAAGAAATGTACCTGTGGTTAGGACAAAAAGACCACGTTAACACTTTTAATTTTACATTGCAAGTAAATAGCAAGGTGAGAAAAGAGTATCAAACTAAAATGAGACTTTCTAGGTAGTCTCCAGTGAAGATCCTTGGCAAGATTCTTCTACAAACTCCTGAAAATGTTCACTGTATTAGTTTCATACCTTTGAACAGTTCATTCATCAAGCTAGAGCCAGTATATTCAGTACCTGTATATTGTATATAGTTAGAGAGGGTAAATGTCCCTTTATTCCTCAATTGATGTTTTAATACTATTTGGTTAGAAAATGTAATTCATTCATGAAGTAGAAGAATGTTCATTTTGTTGGCAAGTGAATGTGACATGAGTTGTGTAAGTTTGAGATGGACTTAGGAAGTTTCTCATGAGTTGCTAATGCCACTGCTTGAGAAATTGACAATAGATTTTTTAATAGAGTTTTAAAAATCTGCCTGTAATAGGAACTTTGAAGGAGATTTCTATTAGTTATCCCCTTTTTAGTCGTGTAGGTAACAAATAAACCTTTCCAATATAGGTTGCTCCCTTTCACACACACTGTAGTTTGTTCCTCACACACAATATATTTCAAACAAAAATCAAATAAGATAATACATGTAAAATGCTTTGCAAGTCTTAAGGTCACACACACACAGGCACATATATAAGTTGTTGTGGTTATTGTTGTCATCTCCCATATCTGCACCTTTGCCCTAAACTTCACCTCTTAGATTTCTTCAAATCTGGGGGCAGCGAGGTGGCACAGTTGATAAAGCACCAGCCCTGTATTCAGAAGGACCTGAGTTCAAATCCAGCCTCAGACACCTGACACTTACTAGCTGTGTGATCCTGGGCAAGTCATTTAACCCTCATTGCCCCACCAAAAAACAAAACCAAAAACCACAAACAAATAAATTTCTTTAAAACTAAGCTCATGTTACTTCTCTATACTTCTGGATCCAGTGCTTAACACAGTGCCTAGCACATAGTAAGTATTTAATAAACCCTTGCTTGTTCATTATCCACCCCCTCTTAGGTACTGCTGGGACCTTCCCCCAACACACATACACACACACACACACACACACACACACACACATACACACAATCTCATATTTATGTGCTTTTTTTATATGTGAGAGGGATTCTTATGTAATGGGTAGAAAGGTTTCAAGCTCTGACACACAATGGTTGTGTGACTCAGGTCAAGTTCCACTGCTCTAGAAAAATCTCTAAGAGAAGGTACTAACGCACACTGACATAGGGAGTTGCCTCCCTCTGGGGTTCAAGTCCAGCCAAGTTCAGCCCTTATTCTTATTTCGTGTATACTTCATACCCTTATATGTTGTCTCCTTTTTTTAGAAAGCAACTTGAGCACAGTGATTATTTTTTCCCCTTTATATCCCCACTTCCTAGCACCCAGCACATAGTAGGTGCTCAACAATCTCTGCTCATTAAACTATTCAAGTTTTTTTTAAAGGAAATTACCTCTAGCATCCAAATATTTATGCAAAACTATAGGTCTTTGCTTCTTGTTGAAAATATGTACTTTTAGCTCCTGTTATTAAATGGTGTGTTTTGAATAAGGTTTCACAGTATCACGTTGTAAAAGTGGGGCATTGCCCTGGTGCCCTACAGCATGGTAGCAATATGTTCCTCATTATCTAGGACAGACAGAAGTGCATTGATATCATGGCTCCAAAGCTAGAGAGGAAAAAACCTTTCTGGAGCCCTGGTTATTGGGTTGGCTCTCAGGGAAGTGAAAGCCCCTAGTCAATAAAGGTGCCAAGCTACGTGGCCGGGGGAATGCTGCTCAGATGTGGTCTTGGCCATGCCGCAGAGTGAGCAGCATGCTGCCAAGTTCACCTTTCATCGAGGAGCGGGCAAAAACTCTCGTGCCAGGATCCAGCACTGGGGGCTGGATCTGATTTCCTTATTTCTGCCAAAACTCGACCTTTCAAAACTGATATGAGACTTGACTTCATTCTCCACAGTGTGGTTTCCAAACACCACATCAGTATGTGTAGAAACAATGTGAGCAATTCAGGCCAGTTTGGAGGATGCAGTATAGTTGCCTGGCACAACTTGATATACCAGCTGAGCTGTAATTATTATTATTATTTTTTCTTCAAAGGGCATTGCTGAAAAAGAAACCTTGTTGCATTGAGCCATGATACTTTTGAGTTTTCTGGCATACTTAGAAATGGTCCATTGATGATAACTGACTATATTGTCTAACAGCTAAAGCTTTAAAAAGTGAAACTGTAGCTCTCTTATTTGAAAGGAAACGTAACGTAATGGATAGAGGGTCAGATTTGGATTCAGCAAGACCTATCTCTAACATATGATTGCTTACACACACACACACACACACACACACACACATACACACACACACACATACACATACACACACAGAGCTATCATTTAAATGCATATATGTATTGTTGTTCAATAGTTTCTCACTCATGTTGGACACTTCATGACCCCAGTTATGGTTTTCTTGGCAAAGATACTGGAGTGGTTTGCCATTTCCTTCTCCAGTTCTTTTTACAGATGAAGAAACTGAGGCTAACGGGGTTAAGGGACTTAACCCAGGGTCACACAGCTAGGAAGTGTATGAGTCTAGATTTAAACCCAGGAAGATGAGTTTTCCTGACTGCAGGTCTGGCATTCAATGCTCTGCACCACCCAGCTGCCATGTATGTATGTGTGTATGTGTGTTTGCTTGTATGTGTATGTATGTGTGTATTAGTGTGTAAGCATATATGCATGTGGGTATATGACACTCAGTAGTCAACAAACATTACTGAGGGCCTACTATGTGCCAATCACTGGGGATATAAGCTCTCGAAGAGCTTACAATCTAATAGAAAAGACAATACATAAAAAGATAGCATTATGTGTCTATACACATATATTTATAGAAATGTATAGATATATATTATATCCATTATATATGTTTTATATTCACAAGTATTTATATATATATACATATAGTGTGTATAGTACATGTATGTGCGTGTGTGCATACACACACAATTCTATATGGTGTTTTATGGTCTGCAACAAATTGGGGAGGTACATTGTCTCACTTGGTCCTTATGATAACCCTGTGAGATAATCAAGTCAAATTGACTTACTACAGGGAAAAGCTACTTCATTGTCTCTGTTGATAGTCCCTATGATTGTCTGAAGTTAAACTCCCCTCACTCCTCTTGTTATATGCCATCTCATCAAATTTGAATGTAGAGATTCCCTCTTCTATTTGATATTGATAAGACAATTATACAATGCTTGGTCCACAGGAAATACTTAATAAATACCTGAGGGTTGACTGATTGAGATAGTTGCTATTATCACTCTATTTTACAGATGTGGAAACATCTGTGAACTTAGAGAGGTTAAAGGACTTGCTGGTGTTATCTCGCTGATATGTATCAGGGACAGCACTGGCACTGAGACCTTTCTGCTGAGCCAAGTACCTTTATTATCATCTAGCTTAACTTCTCAGCACCATTCCCCTTCTCCCCCTCTTTGGCAACCATCTCGGGCTATAAGTTACAGATGACTTTATGAGCTATAAACTAGATTAATTCACACTGGTATATTTTTAAAAAAACTTTCCTATTTATAAAGATAACAACCACCTTAAACTTCATTTACCTTGGCACTAGATAGTGATTCTATTATTTTATTTATGGAATCTTCCATAAGAGCTTTTAAAGTGGTTTTTTAAGTGAATGCAACAATAAAATGGAGTCATCCAGGATGGCTGATGAATATTACTACTGAAATGAAAGCTAAATCACACTTGCCACTCTAGCTGAACCAAGAAGCAACTGATTCGTGTTAGAGCACTAATACAAATAAATCAATCAACAAACATTTATTAAGTGCTTAAGGTAAGGGAGAGTGTTCCATATCCCTACCTCAATCAATCAACGGACTTGATTAGATTTTTCGAATGTGTAAACTAGATTGTCTACACCCTGTTATCCCTTTATCAGGTGGTAATTCCTCTTTAATTGGGTCAAAAAAAAATAGGGACCGACATGATTGGCTAATCAAACAAACTACACGCAACTTTCCTACCCCATTCATCTTGTTATCTGAGAGATTGGAGCAGTATCTGACAGTTCAGCCACTGGACAAACGGGGTTACAGATGGATAGAGAAAGACGTCTAGCCAGAGAGTTTCGAGAAGCATGACCCCTTACCCCAGAAGTGATTGCCAAAAATAGACTCGAGAACAGACTTTCAGTATTCTCTACCTGTGTTTGCTGCTACCATTACACTTTCAATGTAGCCTGCTTTCTCCCCTGGAATCTGTATATCTCTGGGAGAGCATGCCTTAGGCCTTTGGGGGGATGTTTTGTCCCAATTGTTCTCATACCATCTTAATACATTTCCTCTCTAAAGGCCAGTTGAAGTCTGACTGACTAATGTTAATGGGAAATACGCTGATTAGGGCTTCGTAGTGACAGTGCAAGAAACAACCCCTCATATTTACTCCTAGAGTCATGCTTGAAGTAGTAGTATTCAACTAACCTGCTGGCTTGTCCCAATTGGAAATGGAGAGACAGAGACAGAGTTAGAGAGATTTCCACTCGCTGATAGCTGGCGGATATGATTGCTGAGCCACCATCAGAGATTTTTTTAAATGATTATGGAAAATAAATTAAGTAGTGTTCTCCATCATTAGTCCTCTGGAACTGTGGTTAATCACTGCATTCTTTCAGGATTGTCTGTTGCCCAGTAGAAGGCATTTGAGACAAAATTTGAATTTTCCTTCTTTACCCCAGCAGGAGGTAGTCCACTATACTCTCCTCTGCACATAAGATGTCTAGGGGATTATATTCAGTTCAGATAATCACATTTTAGGAAAGGAATTTATAAACTGAAGTGAATCCAGAAGAAGAAAATCAGGATGGTAAAGAGCCGAGAATATGATGCATATGAAAATCATTTCAACGGTATGTTTAGATTTGGGAGAGAGAAGATTCATAGATAATGTGGTAGGGTTTTAAGGTAGTTGTCTTCCAATGTATGAAAAGTTGTTATTTTGAAGAGACTTTGAGTCTGCTTGACTACATAGGGCAGAACCAGAAGCACTGGGTGGGTCCTTTGAACTCTGAGATTCTGTGAAACATAAAATAACCATCTTTTTGTAATGCTGACAAGTTCACTGGGTGAACATCACACATTATAGCTGAAAAAATATTCTGGTTACCAAAAAGGGAGGAATAATTCCTGGGAAAGAATTTCGAATAAAAAAACATGTCTATGAGCATTCTATTTGGCTGCAGTATTCTTGTTAGTTCATCAAGTTCTCTTTCTGGCAATTCTCACATTCTTCTATTGTTTCAGGTAATTAGTACATAGCTACTTAGTTGGTTATGTTTTAGGCTTGTGATATATTTGTTTTAGCTGTGCTAAACACATCCTGAGTGGGTATCTTTAAATCTATGGCTATCATAGATAGGTATTACAGTTTATAGTTTGGAGAGCAACAGTCTTGTCTATCCCAGAAACTAGAGCTGGACTACATGTAATCACTTTAAAGTTTTTCAAGAAAATGTATCATAAAGAAAAGTAGCATGTGCTATCGCATATAGTCCTAATATACATTACACATATGCAATCATGCAAAACCTTTCCACATTAGCCATATTTGGGGGGGAGGGCAAGAAAGATAACAAAAGTGAAAAAAAATCTTCAATCTGCCTCAGAGTTCATCAATTATCTCTATAGAGGTGGATAGTATTTTCCATCAGGAGTCCTTTGGAATTGTCATGGATCATTTTATTGATCCAAGAAGCTAAGTCTTTCATGTTGATTATCATCATAATATTGCTGTTACTGTGTACAATGTTCCCCTAGTTCTGCTCACTTCATTTTGCATCAGTTCACATAAGTCTTGCTAGGTTTTTCTCAAACCACCTCCTTCATTATTTCTTTTTTTCTTTCTTTCTTTCTTTTCTTTCCTTTTTTTTTTTGGGGGGGGTGAGGGTTAAGTGACTTGTCCAGGGTCACACAGCTAGTAAGTGTCAAGTGTCTGAGGTCAGATTTGAACTCAGGTCCTCCTGAATCTAGGGCCAGTGCTTTATCCACTGCACCACCTAGCTGCCCCTCCTTCATTATTTCTTATAGCTTAATAGTATTCCATCATTATCATATACCACAACTTATTCAGATATTCCATAATTTCTATTTTTTTTTGCTACTATAAAAAAGAGCTGACAAACATTTTTGTACCCATAGGGTCCTTTTTCTTTGATCTTTTTGACATTTAGACCACACAGTGGTATCGCTGGGTCAAAGGATGTGTGCAGTTCTATGTTCCTTTGAAAATAGCTCCAAATTGTTTTCCAGAATAGTTGGACCAGTTCATAGCTCTACCAGTAGTGCATTAGTGCAAAAGCTCAATAGTCAAGATGGTTTGGGGGTTATTTTCATTTGATAGTATGATAATTTGGTAGCTCTTAGTCACTTCCTATCTGCTCCTCTTTTCTGTAAAAATTCCTGTATTGATCAAGGTACTGGGAAGATAATGTAAGACAATTCACCAAGCAGATCATTGCATACTGTTCTTTAATGTCATAATCAGGATGACTGTTACAATAATAATAATATGGAACTTGAGGCAAGCCCTGAAAATGGATATAGAGAGCGCAATGCTAGGAAGACCAAGGACTCAGAAACAGCAGTGGGCATGGCTCATTGCAGGGACAATGGCTAACCAGACCTAGAAAAAATTGAAAATTCTAATGAAGGAACCTATCATAGCTTATGCCCCAATGCACATTTCTAAAGGCCTACCCCACATTTTCAACTTGTCACCTTCTTTAAGACCTTGACATATTTTGAAGACACTTTAACGTTATAGCTCTCCTCTGATTGTTCTCCTCTCACTGTCATCTTTGTTTCATCAATTTCTTTTACTGACATTTGCCTTATTCTGGCTTAGGGCAAAATACACCTCCTCCTTTGTTAAATGTTCAGTAACTCCTGAGTGTCTCATTTCAGTCCAACATCAAGCCTAAAAGATTTCTGTCATTAGAGCCATGCCTGTAATGCATGCTACCATCAATCACTCAGTAAACATTTAGTAAGTGCTCACTAGGTGCCGAGTACTATGCCAGATATGAAGAGAGCCCCTGACATCATGGAGTTTGTAGTCTTTCAGGGGAAACAACAGATGCATACATACACACATGCACGCATACACAGACACACATGTATGCATATATATTATATATGTAAATACAAAGGCTATCAAGAATAAGTATTAAGTAATTTGGAGAAAGGGCCTACTAGCTTGGGGGATCCTGCATAAGCCAACATTTGGGCTGAGCTTTGAAGGAAGCTAGGAATTCTAAGAGGTGGGGGTGAGCAGGGAGTTCATCTCATGCATGGGAGGACAATGTGCAAAGTGATGGAGATGAGATGAAATGATGGATATGAAGAATATCAAGGGGGCGGCTAGGTGGCGCAGTGGATAGAGCACCGGCCCTGGATTCAGGAGGACCTGAGTTCAAATCCGGCCTCAGACACTTAACACTTACTAGCTGTGTGACCCTGGGCAAGTCACTTAACCCCAATTGCCTCACTTTAAAAAAAAAAAAAAGAATATCAAGCAGGATGGTGTTAGCAAATATGTTTCGAAGAGACATGCTTGGTCCATTGAAAGAAAATCATTTTTCAGATTCACCCAGTCCTGGACATGGCCGTAGAAACCTGGGAAGAATATTTTGCCAGGGTGGTCAATGTTCATCTCCCATTGGCTGTTAAATGGTGCATTTCAGCATTGAGGTAAAGCAAGCATTGACTCCCTAGGGAGCTTAGACTACCCATTTTTTAGATAAACAGTGAGCAGAATTGGCATTAGTTCAGAGTAGGCATCTTACCAAATGACTACTTTTTTTCCTATGGGTATAACAAACTAAAAAGCAAAGCCTCCTATATAGTGTGGATATTAATCACTATCAAAGTCCACAGCTGTTGCTTTAATTTGGACACGCATTTACTTCTAGTATGATTTTGCCACTTAAGTATTATTGCTTGGGTAGCAGTGCAAAAGGAGACTGTTATAAGTGACCTTTGAAATAGAAATGCTTTGCTTTCTTTGCCAATTAGGTTGACATTCTGTGTCTTCCAATGCCCAAAGTCTATGGTAATCATTGAGCATAACCTTTTATGTTTGCAGATGCTTGATTTACTGATGCTACTGTGATCTGGTAGCTTGAAATTCTGATGTTGCCAAGCAAGTCCAGCTAGACTTAAATGGGGTTTCTGAAGTACAAACCTATTTGTTTGGCACACAGTCGACTTAACCAGAGCACACATGTAGTGGGGCAATGATTGAGTTCAGTTCATAAATGTAACAGCCAAGGAGAACATTTGGAGCAAGGAAGAACACTTGCTGGCTTTAAGGGTGGTCAGCTTCCCTCATTATTCCCTGGCACAGTTCCTTGACTGGCAGAGGTGCAGCTCCATGCCTTAACCCCCCCCCCACCAATGCTGGTCTCAGTGAGAAGGAACCATTTGCACAGGAAGCCTCAGGTTCTGGGAACCTAACATAATTTATTTGAGCACTTCATTCATTTCTCTCCAGACTTTACATATCCATCTTAAGCTGAAAAGATCAGCTGTTTCCCCTTCAGACACAATCCTCCCCCTAAGTATTGCAGCATCTCCCAGTTAGCCAATAGCCAAACGCAGTTAAAAACTGCTAACACAGTTCTTTCACATAACCACATTCTGTAACTAGTTTAAGAAGGAAAAAAATAATGAACTTCAAAAAGAATTCAAGGAGCAAAAAGTGAACTTTCTTAAAATGAGTGGTTTGTGGTTGTTTTGGGTTTTTTTCCAAAGATAAGCTGGTTTCTTATTAAGAGAGATTCAGTGGACATGATAGAAGGAGCCTGGCCTTGCTATCAGAGGAAGTGTATTCAAATCCTATCTTTTTCACAACTCTATGTCCTTGGGATACTCCTTTAATATCACTGGTTCTCAGTTTCCTCATCTGTAAAATGAGAGATTTGGTCTATCTGGACTCTGAGATTCCTTCCAGCTTTAGATATATTATGGTCCTAGAGCTCTATTTTTTTGAGAGAAAAAAAACTATAGAATACACAAACAACCTGTAAAGAAGGTGATGATGGTGGTGATGGTCATGGTGATTAAGGCAAAAACAAGAATCAAGGGATCCAAGGTAATATAAAGTATAAAAAGGAAGGGAAAACTTAAAAGTTGTTGAAATGAAAACTCTAACAAAATACATTCTCAGTAAGGGGAAGTAATCCAAAGAAGTAAAGAAAACAAAAAGAACAAAGAAAATTATTGCTGACTAGTGCATCCTGTCTGTGTTAAACCCAGGAGAGCAAAAGCATTCCTTAGGCAAAGTAAAAACCCAATAACATATTATTCAGATTGATATACCTTAATAGATGCTAAGGACATTCAACAGTAGCATTTAGAAAATTGAAAGAGTGGGTTGGTTGCTTTTTAAATTGTTCACCATGGTTATCCTGGCATAACTGGAAAGTTCAAAGAAGGACTCATTATAATTAGTTGTCTATATGGTCAGACTATCAACTTGTCAGAGCAAAGACTAGCATCAGCAGATAGCTAAAAGAAAGAATAATAATATGAAAAAATATGCGGCATACAATTTAAACAACTCACTACCGAACTATTTGTACAAGTAATTGGTAATGAAACATGGGTAATGGGCAGCAGAATAGACATTGACACTGATAAGAATTTTATGTAGAGCTTTAGAAAATACCTGTCATAATGAGACAACAGCCTAAATAGTGCCTTAATTAGTAATAATAGTGATGAGAGTCGTGAGTTCAAAGTGCAATCTGATTTACCAATTCCTAAATAGGAACAGGTTGCGTTTCCTTCTAGAGATAATATACATCTGAAAAGTGCCAAAGAATTTTATGATAAAACAGGGATAATCAGATTTAAATTTTTTAAAGGAAAAATTCTCAGTTGAACCTTAAGGAGATTTTGTTTTCTTTGATGTGTAGATTGTGCTGATTTTGGTGTAAGGAGAGTGGTAGATTGAGTGAAGGGACAAGGGACAGCATGTCTTTTAGAGAGAAAGAGATAGCTGGACCTTCCCATACTAGCACAAAGTGAATATGAGCTTGTCAAAAATTCATAGGTCTGGCAATTCTCATCTTCAAAGGACTGCATTATTTCCTTTCCATCAACATTTTTGTTGTTGTTGTTGTCTGATTCCTTTTGTGTAAAAGTCTTGAAGGAATGGAAAATATAATGCATTCACAAGAACTTTAGTTGAACCTAGTCCGAGGGAGAGGTGAGAGTTGAGAGCTGCTTTGAAATTGCCCTGCTTGTTTAAGGAAATTGGAAGAAAAATGGGGCATGAGAAAACCACAAATCAGTTTGACTTAGCAAGGGGGAGTGGATGAAACTAGTCACCACAGGAGGAAAAGGGTAACTAAATCCTGCAATTTATCAAGCCTTCATGAAGTCTTAAAAAACTCCACAAATATATTCTTTTTCTAAAGGACATGTAAGATCTGCTACATTGCCCAGTGCTGTGGTGAAGCCTAGAATCAACCCACTGCTGTTTCCAGCTTTTGAAAAATAATATAGTGCTATTGTCCACACACACTACTTCTTCTGACAAAATAGGTTTTTTAAAAAGAAAAAATACATTGTTTTATGATACACATCATGCCTCCAATTCACACACACACCCCTTTTCTCCAATACTTGATCTTGTGACAAAGTTTTTTTAAAAAGTTAGAATTTAAAACTCAAAACTTTAAATAAAAATGTTAATTAAAATAAGTAAAACCACTATGTATGTCAGTACAACATTTAGGATTTGTATCCCCATTCTCCCTTAATTCTAAGTCAACACCCATAGGGGTGGTCCAAAAAAACCTATGGGGATGGTGAATGAGGTCATAGGGGAATAGACTGATACTTATCCATCAACAGTGGGAAATTGATTTTATGATAGCTCATGATTCTGGAACTGGAAGAGCCGGAAAGTACATGTTATGATGATGAGAAGGTTGCAGATCAAGTTTTAGAGGAGATGGCTTGAGAAGACTGAATGAAGTGATTCATAGCTAGGGCTTTCCTGAACTAGTATTTTTAGAGAGGCAGTCACCAGGAGAGCAGGGCCCCAGGGCAGAAGTTCCTCCATGGTAGTCTCTGGTGTGGCTAGTGAATTGTTTGACCAAGAGATTGTAGAAGTGGAAGAAGAGAAGGAAAGAGAAAGAGGGACAGGTCATTCACTCACTCTCCTCTTTTACCTCCACTAGTCTATTTTCAGTCGTTAATTTTTTTTTCCTGATACAAATTAAGATGAGCATTGGCTATATTTTGTTTTATTTTTAAAGTGTTATAACTGAGCATTTTTCAGTGACTAAAAAGCAATAGAAAATTAGGAAGTTGGACTAGATATCTTCATTACTAAATCCTCTGTTTATAGTCATTAAAATGACCACTAAGGCCAGCTCTAGATCTCTGATCCTAAGAACATGTTAATTTGTATTGATCATTTAAGAATTTTCCTTCCCCACCCCATGTTACCATGATAGTTCATTGTTTATTTTACAGTAATATAGTAACAGCCCTTTTTCCACCAAACATTTTTGTTTGTTTGTTTGTTTGTTTGTTTGTTTTGGAGAGGGAAGAATACTGTTTGGACAAAAAATATTCTATGTTTTGGTCTTTACATTCTAAATTTCTTATATAATACATTTTTTTAATTATTCACTTACTAGGTGTGTGACCCTGGGCAAGTCACTTAACCCCAGTTGCCTCACCAAAAAAAAATGATTAAGCACCTACCATAGCGAGAAAGTCCAATCACACACATACACACACACACACATACAATTGCCCTCAAGATAAAATACAAACTCTTCTGTTTGGCATTTAAAGACCTTGGCAATCTGGTTCCGAGCCTATCTTTCTAGGATGAGTGTACATAGTTCTCCCATATACACTCTATGCTCCAGCCAGCTAAGCATTTCTTTTGCTATTTTCCCATATAATACATCCTGTGTCCCATCTCTTTGCCTTTGTGCAGGCTCTTCCCTCATGTATGGAATCTTCTACCTTGTTACTTTTTCCTCTCTGTACCTAGCTCCCTACTTTGCCTCTTTGTACCCTAGCTCCTTTCTATGGTGCTTCACTGCTTTTCTTGATCTCCCCAACACTCTCAGATATCACTGTCCCTCACTCCCATCATTGAGTATTTATTTGTATGTAGCCTACTATAGGCAGATGGGGGGATAGTGCAGAGGAGAAATCAAATATTTTGGTGTGGGCAGGTCAGCAGGGTGGTTCAGTAGATAGAGTGCTAGGCCTGGAGTCAGGAAGATCTGAGTTCAAATGTGACCTCAGATACTTACTAGCTGTGTCACCCTGGCAAGACATTTAATTTCTATTTGCCTCACTTCCCCACTGGAGAAGAAAATGGCAAATAACTTCAGTATCTTAGCCAAGAAAACCCCATTGACAGTATGGTCCATGGGGTCACAAAGAATCAGACATAAATGAACAACAATAGCCTACTTGTCTATCACCATATTTTATACATTTTGTATGGAAATTCCTTGAGAGCAGGAATTGTATCACTTTGATACTTGTCTTCCCAGCACTTAGCACAATGACTGGCCCAAAATAGCCCCTTAATAAATGCATGGTGATTGAGAATTTAATCATAAAATAACATTCAAGGTTAAATGTATTATTTCTCTTCTAAAAAGGTTCATTGTCTTTGAATTATACCAGAGTTTTAGAACAACTTGGATGCTTATTTTTTAGGTTTCTATAAAATACAATTTCATGAGTGCCAGAGCCTTTAAGATGTTACAAAATGCAGTCTTTATCTGGGGTGTCAAGGTAGATTTAGGTCTTGAAAAGGAGTTTTTTTCATCTTATACAAATAACTCTCCCCTTTCAACTCCATGTAAATAGGGCAAGCTGTGTTCTAAATGACAAAGAATGCCCAAAGGGGACTTTGGAATGAATAGCTTTAACCAAAACTATTTTATCCTAAGCCTTGTCCAGCTTTAATTAGTTATATGGGTTAAAGGGGCTAGGAAAAGGGTCAAGAGCCTGAAGCAAATTCGGGACTAATGTGTCAAAGGAAAGTGAAGTCTTGCACTGAGTAGGAAGTACTGCTGCTTGGAGGTTTAATAACTATCTGACCTCGTGTCAGCCATGATGTCTACTAATGACAGCTGGTGAAGAAATGGTACACGCTTACCAATCCAGGCTTCTATTGCAGGTAGCTTAAACTCTAGCCATCTAGTCTATTCTATTATCTTTAAAAGTTAATTCTATTTGGCAGCTAGGTGGCACAGTGAATAAAGCACCAGCCCTGGATTCAGGAGGACCTGAGTTCAAATCTGGCCTCAGACATTTGACACTTACTAGCTGTGTGACCCTGGGCAAGTCACTTAACCCCCATTGCCCCACCAAAAAAAAAGTTAATTCTAGAAGAATAGCAGCTGCACTCTCCAAAAGAACTACTGAGCCATAAGGACGCCAGCTCTGGAGGCATAGGTTCAAATCACACTTCTGATGTGTGCCTGGATGAGTCACTTAAACTCCTTGGGGCTCAGTGTTCCCATCTACCAAATGGGATGGTTGAACTAGATGGCCTCTGAGACCCCTTTTAGTTCTAGATGTAGGGTTCTTATGTTCTTCTGATCACAGGTTTCCCTGTATACCATACCTGAGTAAATCTTTGGTAAAGCTATCTTAAAATGCCAATGTCTCCTGTATAAAGCAATAAGAACAGCAGAAAGTATTCTCTCTTTTCTCATATTTTTCTTTTTTTTTTTTTGCAGGGCAGTAAGGCTTAAGTGACTTGACCAAGGTCACACAGCTAGTACATGTCAAGTGTCTGAGGCCGGATTTGAACTCAGGTCCTCCTGAATCCAGAGCCAATGCTTTATCCACTGTGCCACTTAGCTGCCCCCTCTCATATTTTTCTAGAGCACTTTATCTAGAGCCTTCCTTTGTCTCTTTAGCATGGTATCTTATATTATAGTTCTCTGTGTACTAAATACACATTGTTCTAAGCTTGTGTAATATTATTAAAGGAGGGTATATCTAATAAGTCAAATTTTAGAGTTTTGACAAGAAAAGGTTTATGTGAAGCTCAATACTTAGTAAAATCAAAGATAACTTAAGTCTTCTGTCACCCCTGGTGGGGAAGTTGGGATGATATTTATGCCACCCAAGGGCCTAAGACATGTTTCACATATCCATTGACAGAAATATCCAGACTCTTAAGTCAATTCACTTCCATATAAAAAGTGTTTATTACACATCTATTATGTGCAGTGGAAAAATGTTTATACGTGCACACATGCGCGTGCACACACACACACACATATATGGGGGGGGCGGGGCAATGAGGGTTAAGTGACTTACCCAGGGTCAGACAGCTAGTGTCAAGTGTCTGAGGTCACAGTTGGACTCAGGACCTTCTGAATTCAGGGCTGGTGCTTTATCCACTGCACCACCTACCTGCCCCCCCCCCAACATAACTGCCCCCATTGTTTAATATTTTAAAAGAAATTAAATGGGGAAATGGGAATAATCAGTTTTTTTGTTATTTTGATAGCCTTCTAGGACAGATATTTCTAAGTTTTCTCCATATACTCAAAAGCATGCTAATGATCCAAATTCATACTCTGTTTCACAACTCCAATAGTTTATTATTTAAAGCCAAATGCCCTTGGCATTCCCTAGAGACATGCCAGCAAGCAGTATAAATATAAGCCAAAATATGAAGTTAGGTAATTCTACTATTACATTAGCCAAAGAAATAGAGTTCACCCTTCTAAAACATCCCAAATGAGCAACTTCTTTCCTGCAAAAGACTTCTCACACTTAGTAAAATTTTCTAGACATGTTATTAATTACCCATTCTATATATTATAAGGACTATGTTTCTAACTCCAAAATAACTTAAGCAAATTCCTCTAAGGAGCTCCCATAGTATTTACAAAACTCTGATCAGAATTTCAATGAATTCATGTCTACTACAACATATTTTAAATTTTTGATCTGGATTTTTTTAAAAAATTTGAACATTTGAGAAAAGATAAACCTTGAAAATGCCCATATCTGCCCTCTTTAGCATTTTCCTCTGGATTTTTTCCTTCAAGTTTTCACCATTTACAAGTATAAAGTTTCATAGTAATCAGAGCTCATCCTGAGCTCTTCTAAGTTTAATCCTGTACACCTTAGTGAGGAATTCACACACACACACACACACACACACACACACACACACACACACACACACACTGGTTCCCTATCAGTTGAATGATGTATTGTCACTGGATTGCGATGACATTTTTGTAGTGCTGGGTGGCTACAGTCAGTGGTGCTGGTACTGTCTTTTGTATTTTCAGTGTGAACACTTACATCTCAGAAATTGACAAATACTACAAATCAGGGTTTAGTTTATTGCTTTATTGATTTCTAGATGTAAGATAGTGATGGAGAAAATGTTAATAATGCAGATTAAACTTAGAAGTATCTGTGCATACACTCTCCTCCACCAGAAAGCTGGTTGTTAGATATTTACCAGCATGCCTTTGGTTGTGGTAGACTTAGAAGATCTGGATCTGGATCTTTATTTCTCTGCTTTTTAGATGTGCAAAATCAGACAAATCACTTAAACTCTTTGAGCTTCAGTTTTGTCACCTATAAAATGAGGGTTATAATACCTTTTTTTTTTGTGGGGCAAGGGGGGTTAAGGGACTTGCCCAGGGTCACACAGCTAGTAAGAGTCAAGTGTCTGAGGCCGGATTTGAACTCAGGTACTCCTGAATCCAGGGCCAGTGCTTTATCCACTGAGCCACATAGCTGCCCCCCTTATAATACCTTTTTAACTACCTCAGATTGTTATTGAGAGGATTATAATGAGATATAAATATGAAAACCTTTTAGAAATTATGAAGTGTTATGCAAATGTGACTTTTTTATTCTTTATCCTTTTCTGAAAAAAATGTCTACATGTAGTTGAGATGTTTTTGAATATTATTTATGTCACAAAACATTTCCCATTTTGGCTTTGATTTTCTCCTGAGAAAGGTTATACGAGGGAAAACGAGACTTCGTGCTTCTTGCATACTGTAGTCACTCTTGCATAGGAGAGAAGTATTAATTCCTTGACCTTGAGAATGACTCTAACCCAAGAAACACTTAATCAGAGTTATTGCTTCAAAACATTGTCTTCTTGTAATCATGGGCATTTTCCAAAAAATAAAATAAAATCACATCTAAGTTTAAACTTTCTTATCTAATATGTCCTTGCTAACAGGGACTAGACCAATGATTCAAAATGCAGAAACAGCTGGGAACCAAAAGATGAAGTTTGGAAATATTGTTCCATGCAACAATCACCTGAAATAGGATGTCTGGCAATTCCATTCATCCTTTTTTAGCTATTAAATACTTGCCATGCATAAATTAGTCATCTATGCATAAATTAGCCCTCAGATTATATTGTTCAAGATTGTCAGTATTCATGTTAGTTAGTAAAACCTTCTGATATTCTAAAAGGATAAATTAAACCCTCTGAAGGGAAAATAAAGCCTTTCACCTTTCTTTGTATGCCCAATGCTTAACTCAGTTCCTGGCACAGAGTAGGTGCTTAATAAATGCTTATGCATTGACTAACTGATTGCTAGTGACAACTTTTAATGCCTTCTGGTTTGGAAAGCTCTTTCTCACCACTCCATGAAACAGGTAGTGAAAGTATTCTTGCCTGTGTTTTACAAAGGACAAAATTGAGACTCAGGAGAGTTGACCTTATTAGTAATTATATAGGTAGAATCCAAAAATGAGTCCTTACTCCAAGACCAGGATGCTTTTTACTATCCTGTATTGTTTCATTATTTGTTTGGGGTTTTTTCGTTTTGTTTTGGTTTGGTTTTCGTGAGGCAATTGGGGTTAAGTGACTTGCTCAGGGTCACACAGCTAGTAAGTGTTATGTATCTGAGGCTGGATTTGAACTCAGGTACTCCTGACTCCAGGACCGGTGCTTTATCCACTGAGCCACCTAGCTGCCCCTGTATTGTTTCATTATTAATGAACTTGAAGTTAAGAAGGAACACATTGCTGGGCAGTGGGGAAGAGTTAGGGGCAGAGAGGAGGGAACCACCCTACCAAGAGTCAGAAGACATGGGTTTTCATCTTAACTATAACACTGATGTGAGCTTGTGAAAGTCAATGAACCTGGGCCTCAGGAACTTTTTTTTTTTATATACTGGAATTTTTTTATTATAGTGGAGTAGAATGCTGGACACAGTTTGGATAATTCCAGTTTTGTTTGCAACATCCAAAGCATCATAGTCTGGAGACAGTTGGACATAGGCCTTCTCTTCATCAGGCCATGTCAGTGTGTTAACCTTGGCCACATCGATGTCATAAAGCTTCTTAAGGCCTTGCTTTTTCTGATGCTTGTTGGCTTTGACATCCACAATGAAGACAAGGGTGTTGTTGTCCTCTATCTTCTTTATAGCAGAATCATTGGTCAAGGGAAACTTAATGAGGGCAGAGTGGTCAAGGTTGTTTCTCCAAGGGGCACTTTTTGAGGGTATTTGGACTGCCTTCGCAGTCTTAGAGTCGAGTCACCGGAAGGTGGGGGATGTTTGGATCTTCTTTTTTTTGTTGTGGCTATGGACACCCTTCAGTGCTGCCTTCTCAGCCTTCAAGGCCTTGGACTTTTCTTCTATCTTGGGAGGAATAACTGCTTCCTTCTTCACCTTTGGCGCCATCTTGGGGGAAAGGCCCTCAGGAAGTTTAATCTGGAAAAATGAATGGACATATCTAGTATAATTGTGTGGCCCCTTCCTACTCTGAAATTCTATTGTCTAAATAATGCCAGAAAAACAATGTTAAAAAATTTTCTTGGAAAATATGAACAATAATTTACTCTATGTGATGGTGTTGGTTTATAAAAATGAAATAATCAATATAAATATAAAAATGAAATTTCCTTTACTTACCATGTTATTTAACTAAAGTAGTGGCAGTCCAGCAGAATCATTTATAGTTGTGGATTTGTGTCTAGTTTTGTTGGGTTTTGTCTATGTTGTATTTCTCATCTGTGAAAATTCTGTATCCTCTTATTAGAATGGAAGCAGATAGAAGACAAGAAATATCTCCTATTTACCTTTGTGTTTCAGTGACTAGTAAAGGTCTTTTCCCTTAATAAATGCTTTATTCGTGTTTTTATTCATTATGTATCATTCTAGTAGAGAGTAAGTTGGCAGAGGACAGGGAATGTCCTACCTTTATCTTTATATCCTCAGTGCCGGACACATAGTAATAAATCTGGTAATAAATACTGGTTGAGAGATTAATTAGAAGCAGCAAATTAAAAGGGATTGTTGTTTTCTTGGATTCATGTCCCACTCTGTGATTCCATTTGGGGTTTCCCTGGCAAAGATACTGGTGTGGTTTGCCATTTCCTTCTCCAGCTCATTCTACAGATAAGAAAACTGAGGCAAATAGGATAGGGTCAAGTAACTTGCCCAGGATCCTCAGGAAGATGATTCTTCCTGGAGTGAGGGGTTTAAAAAAGAAAGCACCCGATCAAAAGTGCAAGGAAGGAGATAGAAAAATGGTCCCTCAAAAATTAGGCAGAAAAAAAATTTCAAAGAATAGCAGTCTGGAGCTATTTAGTGAAGGGCTAAATGTCATCATGTTCTTAAATCATCACAAAAAGAAGAAAAATTTTATTCAGTTCTAAAAAGAAAGGATACATGTAATACATTTGAGACATTTTTTCCAAAATGGGCAAAACTAGAAGAAATTAATCTTTCAAAAGTATATGATGTTTGAGGATGGGGGGATGGGGGTAGGGGTGGAGGTGGGGGTGGGGTACCTGTGTTTTATCTGTATTCTCCCCCAAGTATAATGTAAAGTCTTTGAAAGAAGGGTCAAGTCATGTTTTATTTTTGTAACCCCAGAACCTAGTAAAGTGCACATTAGGAAGGAGAAGAAAATGAGCATTTATGTAGCACCTACTGTATGCCAGGCACAACCTTAAACACTTTTTTACAACTATCTCATTTGATAAATTAATACCTGTTAAATATGCAATGCCTCATTTCTGACTGTGTCCAATAAATGTGGGTCTAGCATTTAGCTAGAGGGTCTAGACTCTCTTCAAGGAAAGTGGATCAGAACCTTCTCTCTAATGTACAGTATGAAAGACTTCTCTGAGGCATGGAAAGCAGAGGTGATTTGCCTAGGATCAAAGCCAGTATGTATTCGTGGGAAAACTTGAATCCAGGTCTTACTGAATTCAGAGGTGGCTATCTGTCTACATACAGTGCTGCTTACCTATCCTTAACATATCCTTAGTAAATGTATTTAAAATAAAAAGTTAGCTACTATATATGCCACTACATTCATTTCTGTTATATATTTAGGCAGGTATTACTTTTTTAAAAAGAAAAAAAGAAAAATTCTTATAAATTTATTGCATTTTTTTGGTGGAACCTGGTATGTTTTGGTACTGTGTACCAAAAGTTTGTTGTTGTCCTGTCCTTCATTCTTTTTTTTTTTTTTTGGTGGGGCAATGAAGGTTAAGTGACTTGCCCAGGGTCACACAGCTAGTAAATGTTAAGTGTCTGAGGCCAGATTTGAATTCAGGTCCTCCTGAATCCAGGGCCGGTGCTTTATCCACTGTGCTACCTAGCTGTCTGCTGTCCTTAATTCTTGAAAAGGACCATGACTTTGGGGTGATGGTGATGTCATGACTTGTACTGAATTGGTTTTAAGTGAGGGAGGTCTGTGCAAGGTCACTAATCTCACTCCTACAGAGCCATCTGGGTCCAGTGGCAAGATATACATCAGAATGATTGGAGATGCCCCAGATGATTAAGGAAATTAGGATTAGGTTAAGTGACTTGCCCAGGGTCAGTCAGCAAGTGTCTGAGGTGAGATTTGAACTCAGGTCCTCTTGACTCCAGAACCAATGCTCTATCCACTGTGCCACCTAGCTGCCAAACATTTACCTTACTGAAGAATGCATTAATATGTATTCCACACAGCAAAGCCCAACATTTTTCCTTTCAGAATCCATTTTAATCAAAACATTAAAAATAAGCCAAGGTCTCATACAAATAGTTAATCTCTATTGCTTTTGTTGAATTATCTCCCTGATGGATGAGTAGAGAGCCAAAAGCAGATAAAATTAGCTTTACATTCATTCTTAAATTGCTCTGATATCATCTGGAAGCAAGTTCCATTTTTGAAGTGTATGTTTCAGGTCTTAGACAAAGAGATAATTGTCCTATATTTTATGATATAAGCTATCATAGTTTAAGTGTTGTGATTCAGTAATATAGAGTCATGTATTAAGTTGATGAAAATTAAAGCCTGCTATAAGACAATAAAACTAGCAACCTCAAGCTTCACAGATTGATGTTCAGAGCAGAGTATTTTCCTATAGAGAATTAGAATAGGAATATGAAAAAAGATACTCTACACAGATCTGTCTTCTCACATAGAAGTAAACAGGTTATGTAAGGTTTCCCCAAAGATATGTAGATATAGATAGATGCATATATGCATATATATTTAAATTCTAAGAAAAACACTGCCAAGAACCAAGGTATTAGCTTAATCTAATATCAAAATTAAAACATGACACTATGTAAATGTCACCTTTTGCTTTTCTAGTAAGGTGAGAAAAGCAAAGGCGGGAGTCAAAGGGAAGTCAGAGGGGCGAGAGAAGAGTTCAATATTACATCTAACATAAGTAAATCCTGATTAAATGTACAGTGCAAAAATGACTTGGGTAAATTTGCTTCCCTAATTTGAATAAATTATACGTGCAAAGCCAGTTTCAGAGTTTCATTAATCAGGTCCTTTGTCCAGATAGTATAAAGCCATCAATGACAGCAGCTGGGTTCTACATTTATACACAATGTAATAATTTAGGATGACTTTGTCATGTTACCAGAAATAAGCTCACAGTTTGAGGCTGTTGTTCACAAACTGAGTTTCTATTACGAAGCCCACAAAGGAATGCTTCCAATAGTTTTATTGAATGAGAGACTGAGAAGTGAATGTGACATACTGATATAGCCAGTGAAAAATGGGATAGTGCTTTACTTGGTTAATGTTTTGCCATATAACCTCAGTGGGGAGCTTAGAGCTGACCCCTTTGTCATTCATTTACTTGGATTTCATGCTAGGTGTTGTTAGCTTCAGCCCAAGGCCAAGTTGTAAAAGTGCTCACCATTGGAAAGTCAATTGGTAGTTTTTAAAAATATTCTCATTTGGGGGAACTTTTTTCTCTATTTCTGCAAATTGAATAATCCCCCAATGACCTGAAAGAGTTAATTTGTCCATGATATGGATTTTTACCAATTTGGTATCAGAGCAATGAAATATTAGCGAAGAAACACCCAAGAGGAAGATAATGATGCTTATTTTAATCCAAATCTTGAGAATAATTCTCAAACAATTTCATTTAGACATACTTACATATTTACATATATACTCTTCTATAAGTAATTTAAATCTGATTTTTAAACCAAAAGATAATAAAGTAGTGATCTTTTGCAAAACAGCTAATCATAAATTAGTACTTATATGATAATTATTAATTTATATGGTACCTTAAGATTTAAGAAGGGATTTCCTCACAGCTCCAGAGAGATGACTATGAAGTTTCAGATCATCTACAATCCAAACAGCATAAAATATTATCCCGATTTTATAGATGAAAAAATTGGATTTCAAAAAAATTGTCACTTACCAAAGGTCACCAAGTAAAAACAAAAAACTTATTGCAGAACTGATTTCCTCTGACCAATAAGGCTAATGAAAAATAACTCTATTTTCTCTCATATTAATTATTGTTCTATATTTGTTGCTATTGGCCTATATCAAAATGATAATGAAATTGAAAGTAATGAAAAATATTGCAATGAGACACTACAAGATTCTAAAATGCCTACCAAATCATCAAAGAAAGATTGCCTTTTGTACAATATAGTTTGGTTTTTTTGTTTGTTTGTTTTTCTGGGGCAATGAGGGTTTAGTGATTTGCCCAGGGTCACACAGCTAGTAAGTGTCAAATGTCTGAGGTCATATTTGAACTCAGGTCCTCGTAAATCCTGGGCCAGTGCTTTATCTTACTGCCCCCTATACAACATAGTTTTAATGTTAAGTAATGCTATTATTATCATTCTTTTAGAAAATTGGCAATCTATGTGTGACATAATATTAACAATTAACTTGATTATTTGATTAACCAGCATGTACTATTGACCTACATTGTTGAAGGTAATTACCTAATAGGAATACAGCCATTATGCTGCCATTACAACAATCATCCTTCCCTTTTCAAGTAAGGTGGAATGTCAGATTGTAGAGGTGTGTACCTCTCTGACATTCCACCATACTTGGGTTAGAGATACCAAATACTAAATGTGATGAATTTGGTAGGCAGTTATTTGATTATTTTAAATAGAGAAAATATCCATGGAATTGTAAAGGTTCTCAGAATAACTTCTTTATTTCCTTAGGTGAAGACAGTGAACATAAAAATTATGTAAGGATGAATGCCATTGTTGTAGCTTTCATCTTTAAATTCCAATATCTGAATATTAAGGTCAATAATGCCATATGCTTGAAAGAAGGAGCCAAAACTTTTCCAAAATAGAGTGCCAACCTGATCTTCCAGCATGCACTTGATTAGGAAGGCAGCTGTAACAGTGCTAACCATGCTGCAGAGTTGTGGGGTTTGGAGTGTTGCTCACCCTTTAATGAATCAGGATGAGTAACAAGACATAATTAGGAAGAGAGGTGAGGAAAGGGTATTGTGACAGTGAACAACCTATCCACTGCTGTGGCTTCATTCCATAGGTTACCAATCTTTGGTCTACAGCAGGACTTCTTAAAGTTTTTCCATTCATGACCCCTTTTTGCCCCAGGGATATTTTTAAGGAACCCCAAGTATAGAGCTATATATAATGAAATACATAATGTTTTACTGTTGCCAAATTTTTCACAACCCCCACCTTCAGTTACCCACCCATATAGGGTCACAACCCACAGTTTAAGAAGCTAGATTCTAAAGCATGGTTTCTAGGGAGCTAAGTAACAGTGGATGGAATGCTGGACCTAGGGTCAGGAAAACCTCAGTTCAAATGCTGCCTCAGACATTTACTAGCTGTGTGACCCTGGACTAATCTTTTAGCCTTTCTGGCTCCTAGTTTGTTGATCTATAAAATGGTGACAATAATTGCACCAACCTCCCAATGTTGTTGTGAGGATAAGATAAGTTAATGTCTTAAAGTGTTCTGCAAATCTTAAAACACACTATAAATTCTTGCTAGCATGACACTATTTCTCTCATAATTTTCTACCTAAGTTAAAAAGTAAAAACATAAGTCCACATTTACAAATTTGACTTGACAAAAGCAAAAGTAATCGTATTATATTTATTAATTCACTGGATCCATGATCTGATCGACATTGAATACTATTTTCCCAAGTACAGATTGTCGTCTATGCAGAGTGATTCTTCTCACCCAGTGTGGTTCATTTCCATATCTTCCTAGAAATCCTCAATAAATGAACTTTTCAGTGCACTAGAAGCCTTCCTCTTGGCCTTTCTGCATTCCATGGACACCAGGGGGTTGTCCATCTGTTATTGCTCCCTCTGGTCAGCCTCCTTTTCTGAGTATATGTTTTCTGGACTCATATAAACATAGACTGATAATATCCTTTAGTTATAGAGATAACAAAGAGATAATATACTATATTAATTAAAGAAATTAACCATCAAGAGAAAATTCATTCATCCAATTATCCAATAAATATGCATTAAGAACACTTAAGAGGCAACATTAGAGTTTCCAGTTTTTAAGAACTAGAGATGTTTTTTTTAAAGGCAGTCTTTTATAAGCAGAATGAATTTCATGAAAATTATCTGAAAATAACATTTTTATATCCAAATTTTAAATGCTAGAAATTGTCATTTTATTAAGCAGACTAAAAATGAAAAACATTAACAACTTCAAGTAAATAATAAGTGACTTTTCTTTTTCTTGTTTTTTCAATAATTCTTTTTAAATTTTTTCCATGTTTTTTTTTAAGTAAAATGTGTTTAATTCTTAAGGAAGCATAAAAGTTGGGGGCAGGGAATAGTTCATAGGTATTTCACAAACTGTTCTTCAACAAAACTACATGTGTTTTTAGTCACCAAGAATGAAACAATATTCACTCATCCGAGTCTAATACTTATGTGTGGCTTTGCTAGATTTCATCTATCTGTTACTCAAGTTATACTTGTAAGTACTTACCTTTCTCTTTTATCCACTAATGTCTTATCTTGCCCGCTTTTTTACTGAAAGAAATTCTTCTTGTACTTCATGAATATTTATAATGTACATAATAACACACACATATGTACGCATATACACAGAGGAAACATACAGAGTAAATAAAGGTGCCTAGTACTTAATCCTTTAAAAGACGAGAAAAAGAAAACAGTTTCTCTCCAATATTTTAAGACTGATATTTTTAGTGCTTTATTGATCATTGCCACTGTGAATCATTGGATATAACAATATGTAAGTACTTCAAAAAGCTAGATATAGGAGACCAGATAAGGACTTCAAAATGCCAGCTTCTTGGTGATAGATCTGTCGATAGTTACTGCCCCTCATCTCTTTCCCATCGTGAGTACAATGTAATAATTTAGGATGATTTTGTCTTGTTACCAGAAATAAGCCTTAGCACTCACTGCTAAAGAGGCAGAAATGATGCCTTGATAGAGGCAGAGCAAAACAAAGAAGAAAAATGACCATAATTCCTTGCTGAAATGACATTTAAATTTGTGTGTAAAGAATTCACTCTAGGTAGCTGTGTGACCCTGGGCAAGTCACTTGACCCCAATTGCCTCACCCCCCCCAAAATAAAATTTTAAAAAATTTTAATCAAAAAAATAAAAAATAATTCACTATAGGATGTTTTGTGTTCTTTGTGTCTGCTTTTAGGGGATGATTTGTTTGTAGTGTAGTGGAAGTCACTTTATCCACCTCAAGGTCAGACTGGGACAGATGAGAGAAGTCATTAGTGTCAGATAATTATTCAACAACATACATGAAAGGAGTTACACATGGCAGGTAACTCCATGGACAGAAGTCCAATTCACCTATGTCCATCTCCAAAGACAGCAACAACTGGACTAGTGACCAGTATTAACCAGAATGAACTCCAAGGTCCAATGGCATCAAAATGAAACACTGCATATTCCATTATTTGTAATTCTCTTTTAGCCTCTAGTAAATCGATATCCTGTTTATGAAACCTAAGTTATAACTATGTCCCATGACTTTTCCTTATAAGTTAATCTACTTAACACCAATTGGCCTGCTATACTGATCTGGAGAATAAATTGTAGAGTCTGAGCTTCCCCTATGTCTAATAGATGGAAATTGGACACAACTAAGTCACTTATGACATGGCCAAAGAATATTCCTCTTAAATGGAGAGTGTCATATTCTTAACTAATATTAATTAAAATTATAATTTTACTTAAAATATATATAATTTTAGTATAGTTTTTAATTTAATAGTGAGATTTGTAATAACTGAATAATAACAATATGCTAGTAATTTTTTTTTCAACCTAGGCCTGTGATTTCACTGGTGCACAGAACTCCCAATGAGGAAACACCTTTCACTCAAACACCTACTCTGCTATTTATGGTGTTAGAAAGTTGACTGGAGTTTTGAGAGAATAAATCACTTGCCAGGGCTACAGTGTCATTATGTATGAGGCAAGAAGTCAGCCCTGGTCTTCCTGACTCCAGTGTTGTCTTGGGAATCCACATTGCTAGAGATGTCAAACTCAGGGACCTCAGGCTAGACCACAAAATTGAAGAGAACCAAATTCACATTTCAATGGGAAATGTTTAACACAAATAAATAAAAACACAATATGATGTAGATAATACTAATTTGTGGTTTTCCAACTCAATATATAGCCCACAGAGATCCTTTACTATTAGATTTTGACACCATTGCTCAAAGCCGTGCTGTCCCTCTGTGTTGAGGTCAGTGTATATGTACAGTTTATTCACTCTGAAGACATAATTCCAAATTGTTTTCCAGAATTGTTGGACTAATACAAAGTTACACAGGCCTAGGTTCACTAATCTATCCTCCAAAATTTGTAATTTCCCTTCTTTGTTATCTTTGCCAGTCTGATGAGAGAGCAATGTTCATTGATAGTGTGGCTTTCTTCCTTTGAAATCCACCTGGCCATATCCTTTGACCATTTATCCAAATCTTGCTTTTTTATTTCTAGTGGCATTCTATTTCTCTTAAGCTCTTAATATGACATTTTTTAAAAGTTAGCCACAACTGAAAGACAGCCACCATGTTCTGACTCACCTATTTTTTTCTTTTTATTCTCATAGATGATGATTTTTTCCACGAGTTACCAGAAACTTTTCCATCTGACCCTCCTGAGCCTCTGCCACATTTCCTTATTGAGCCTGAAGAAGCTTACATTGTGAAAAACAAGCCCGTGAACCTGTACTGTAAAGCCAGTCCTGCCACCCAGATTTACTTCAAGTGCAATAGTGAATGGGTTCATCAGAAGGATCATATTGTGGATGAGAGAGTAGATGAAACTTCTGGTAAGTGGGAAATGCCAAAATCTAAGGACTTAAAAGATAATTGATCTAAGTTCATCACTTACTTGCTGTTCATCACACTGGTCTCTAAAACTGTTGAACTATAACATAGACATGTACTGATAAAAATCTGTTCATGTGTGGTGATTAACTTGGCCTACATCCTGCAAAATCAAAATGAAATCATGGATCATCACCTGATTTCTGGTCTGAAGAACTAAAGAAAATTCAACCACAGCTTTTATTTTTTGCCCTAAGCTGAGATTTCAAAATTTGGGGAAGTCCTTGGTGTGGAAATGCCCTCTACTAATGCAGATCTATCCCAAATAAAAGGAATAAGAGTTGTGATTTGTATAAAATGTCCCAATTACACATGTTCTTGAATGCCACTTAGATGCAACTGGCACTAAATGAGAAGATGGAGAGGCAGATTCTTACAGGGAAAAAGATGTCTTTGAAATCTAAAGACTTGAGTGCAATTCACAGCTCTGGCACAAATTGCACAGCTCCATCCCAAATTGAGTGTAGTTTCCCCATCTTTAAAATAGGGAGAAGGGAACCTATAATAGCTACTTTACAGGACTGTAGGGAGGCATATTTTGTAAATGTGAGCTACTGTAAGTATCATCCAGTGATTTCCAAGAGTGCATTTAACCAAATGCAAAAGATGCTGGTATGCATACATCTCCAAAATACTGATCTAGAAGTTTGGGGTTGTTGTTGTTGTTGTTGTTGTTTTAAATCTTAAAAGATGGTAGGGATTTAATTCTATAATTCTCTAGCATAACTGACCTATAGCCTTCCTCTGGCCCCAATTAAGAGCCTCATAAAAACTCCATGCCCCATCCATTATCTGAAAGTTATAATAGCTACTAATTGTATGATATTTATTAAGTTCCAGGTACTGTGCTAAATGCTTTACAATTATTATCTCAGGGGGCAACTTGGTGATGCAGTGGATAAGGCACCAGCCCTGGATTCAGGAGGACCTGAGTTCAAATCCAGCCTCAGACACTTGACACTTACTAGCTGTATGACCCTGAGCAAGTTACTTAACCCTCATTGCCCTGCAAAAAAAAAAAAATTAAATATTATTGCATCTGATCTTCACAAAAACCCTGGCAAGTAGGTGGTATTGCTTTCCTCTTTTTTTCCAGATAAGGAAAATGAGGCAAACAGGGATTAAGTGACTTATCCAGGGTTACACAGCTGAGGCAGCATTTGAGGTCTTCCTGACTCCAGGTCCAACACTCACTATACCACCTAACAGGAGTAAGAAGATAGACTAAGTAAAGAGGTTCCAGGTACTCTGGTAGTTGCAGTAAGGGGCCAGTGTTGAGTACAGGTAGCAGCAACATCCCTCAAGTTACTTTGGTCACTTTGTGTTTAACAGTAAATGGGAAAAGGAAGAAGCCCTAGCTGTTCAAATAAGACCAGGGAAGGAATTAGTTGTATCTTGTGGCTCCTCACAGTAATAAGAACCAGTACACAGGAAGCTTAGAAGTAAAAACCAAAACCAGACACACTTCTGTGGTTGGTGGTACCTAAGCCAAGTTATTGTTCATGACTTGATTGAGATCCCTTGAATATGTGCTACCTTTAATATGCTCATCATAAGACCAATTCTTTCAAAGGAGGATTAGATGAAGGGGACTTTCCTGACAGTCCTCCGGATTTATTTGTAGATAAGGACAACTTTCCTAACAGTGATTTAAATTTCATAATATTTCATAATGGGTGATGAAGGGAAGATGTAGAATAACCTTCCGGAGCTTATTTGAATTAGAGAGCTACTTACTTTCCTGGTATGGTTTAAATGTGATCGTGCCTAAAGGCAAGGGAATTGACTAAATGAACTCCTAAGAATTCCTCCCAGGCCTATGGTTTTTATCCTGCTGAATTTCCAAACACAGTCAATAAACTCTTCCCCAGATGAATTATGACAAAGATCAGAGGAGTGCTTCTGGACATTCTTTGCTCACAGCATATCCCAATTGGCTCATTTTTCCTAAATTTAAAAATCAATGAATTCAGATCGGTTCAAAACTTTGGATTAGCCAGAGAAAAGCAGTGGCATAGACCTAAGGGTTATTTTGCTCTCAGATGCTGGATTATGCTAACTGTATAAAGATAAAGTCAAAGGGTTCAAGCATAGAAGAAGAGATTCCAGGGGAACAAAGAAAGCTTTCCTAAAAATGTCTGGTACACATCCATGCATGAGAAACTTCAACTTATAAAGCTAGATTGCAGTAGATATTTGTCATGGTTATAAAACTTGTGCCTCTATGGCATTTTGGTTGCATGTTAGAGAAATACATGAGTTTATTGCAAGCTGATGATTGCAGAAATAACTGGGTATCAGGCAGGAGGGTAGTCCACTTTAGGGAATTGTACCACCACTTGGTCTAATTACTCAAAAAAATAACTCTACCAGATGTCTTGGAAGTCTCAAGTGGACTGAGTTTTATTTGTTTCAGCTCATTTATTTGTGCAGAGTTCAAAAGCACACACTTTTAACAGTGGGTGGGGGAGAGGAAGAAACCAGAACGGCTAAATAAGATCGGAAAGGAATTTTGGATTTGAGTGGCTGCTAGCAGTAATAAGAACTCCTGTACAGGAAGACTGGAATTTGAAAAAATAACATACTTCTGTTATTTAATGCCTGCACCATTATCTTCATGTTACATTGATAATCCACAGGGAAAGATATTTCCTGGTCTGGAAAACATTCTATTCCCCATGTGCTCTTTCCATTCATTAATATTGTGTACACATCATGAATACACCAATATTTAAAAGGACTTTTCAAAACAATTACAGTCTAACAGTTATAATGATAAGCTATTCAGGATAGACTAAACCAAGGTCAAGACATGGGTTCATTCTAAAGTCCCTTCCAGCTCTAAGGATATGGTCCTAAAGGGGAAAAGATTTTTATTTGCTTTCTATATCCTTTATACCATTATACGAATGACTTCCATATCCATATGTTAAGCCTGGTTCCTTCAACCCTAGGATTGAAGCTATAGCTACCTGCTGGACACTTCCATTTAGATGTTTCTTTGGCACAGCATAGTCTATATACAAAACAGACCTCATCTTCTCTCCCTTGCTACTGAGTGGCAGAGTAGATAGAGTGGGTCTGGAGGTAGAAAGACATAAGTTCAAAACCTACTTCAATAGCTTATTAACTGGGCGACTCTGGACATACGGATAAATTGCTTAACTTCTGGCTACTTCAATTTCCTCAGGAGTTACAAAAAGATAATAGCACCTACTTCCCAGGGATATTGTGAGGATCAAATGAGATGATATCTGATAGCACTTAATACAGCATTTGGCAAGTAGTAGGCATTTAATAAATCCTTCCTTCCTTTCTTCTTTCCCTGTTTCCTTCCTTCCTTCCCTTTCCTTCTTCCATCCTCTAAATTTAAAGGCATCATAATCCTTCGATTCATCACCTACCATCCAAGACTATCCTTTATACCTCATCCTGACTATATATTATAGGGCAGCTCCACAACATTTTTCATAATGTCTTTCTCTACTTCATGTTAAAGAAAGCCCCAAAATGGTGTCACAAAGAGTTGGACAAGGCTGAAATGAATCAATAACAAATTCATGTTAAATTCACAGGGTCACTAGCCTAGTTGAGGCTTTTTTCACCTCTCACCTGAACTATTCTAATACTCTGTTCCCTCCCTCCAGCTTTTCCTTTCTCCAATTCACCTTCTACAAAGATGCCTGAGTTATCATCTCAGGGCACAGGTTTTTATCCTCTCTTCTCAACTCAAAAACCTTTGTGACTCCCTCTTGTGTCTAGTTTGGTCTTTTTTTTCCTCTTTTCTGATCTCTACATTTGTCTTTGTATCTCAAGGGTCTAACATAGTACCTATCACATAGTAGGAGCTTAATAGGTTATTCTAATGAAATAACATTTTATATTTATGTAGCACTTCAAGACTTTGTCAAATATATTAAACATAGAATCTCACTTGATTTGCACAGCATCCCTGAGTTAGAAACTTACCAAATACTTTTCTTTTCGACTGTAGAGATGATGAAACTAAGACTTAAAAAGGCCAAGTGAATCTGTCCATTCTCACACAGTGAGTGCTAGAGGTTTGATGAGATGGCAAGCCTTCCTCACCCCAAATCTGGCATCACGTTCATTATACCATAATACAGAATATGGCTTAATGTTACCATAGAAAACGAACCCTATTTTTCTTCTGGGTATCACTACTACATCCAGTAGAAGAATGCCAAGAAGGGGGCAGCTAGATGGCATAGTGGATAGAGTACCGGCCCTGGATTCAGGAGGACCTGAGTTCAAATCCAGCCTCAGCGGCTTGACACTTACTGGCTGTGTGACCCTGGGCAAGTCACTTAACCCTCATTGCCCTGGGGAAAAAAAGAATACCAAGAGAAACATGTGAATATTAGGGAAAAAAATCAGGACTGGAAATAAAATACGTAAAAGTATCTTGCATCATATTGTCTCAAGTTGGACTCAGCTATAATCTTCTCATGCCTTCCTACGATCAAGACCTCAGAATATCAAATGTGCTATATATCAGGACAATTCAAAATAAGTTTTACATCATGAAATAAATTTCCATTAATGAAGATTCCAAGGCTCAAATAATTAGCTAATGAGAAAAAAAAGTCATTTCTCACAAGTTGTGTTTGTTTTTGAGGGAGAAGTCAGAGGGATAGAAACATCTTTCATAAATTCACAATATTAAAGGGCATTTGGGGACATCATCAAGGGCATGAAATTAAACTTACTGAGGGCCTCATTTTTTTATACAGGAAGTATCTCTCCATAGAAAACCAAAAGAAATTGGAAAATGCTGGAGAAAGAGTTCTTAATAAGTCAGAGTTTGTACTAGGTAACCTGGGAATTCCCTTCCAGCTCTTAAATTCTGTGATTCCCTGAAGCTTCCAAGTCTAATCTCTCCCAACAGAGTGCAAGTTGAGTGTAAATAGGGATTATTTCATTCTTTGTATTTTTATGCCCAGTGCCTAGCAAAAACCCTGGCACATGATAGGCACTTAAAAAATTATAATAATGAAAATAATAATTAGCCTTTGTCTAACACTTTAAGGTTAGCAAAGAACTTTACATATGTTGTCTCATATGATCCCCAAAACAACCCTGTGAGGGAGTTGCATTATTTATCAGCATGTTACAGATGAAGAGATTAAGGCTGAGTTAGGTGTGGTGACTCACCCAGGGTCACATGGCTATTAAGTGTCTGAGGCTGAATTTCTATCCACTGTACTACCAAGCTGCCAAGTGCTTATAGGTTGATTGATTAAGAGCTAGATATAGGGAAAGGACAGAAATAAAAATAACAACAGCACTGTCCATTGCAATCAAAATATGATGAGTCACATTAAATATACTGAATAAAAATTATTCCCTCACCCAGAATGATTCTCATTCTGGACAGACACTATGGTGTAGTGGAAAGAACACTTTACGTGGAGTGAAGAGAAATGAGGATTCAAATCCTACCTCTGATCATTTACTGTGGGTGTGACTATAGTAGACATGTTGTGAGCCTATTTATTCACCTGTGAAATGGGGATGATAAGACTTATTTCATAGACATATTTCAAATAAGAAGTCAGGTATACTAAGCATTTTGCCTACTCTCAAGCATTGTTTAATGGCAGATGTTATTATCTTGAACAAATCTTATTATGTTTGGGACATTTACAAGAGTATAAGAATTAGAAAATTACAAAAGAGTGTTTATTGATGCTAGGCCAATAACTTTCATTTAGCTCTTCACCCAGTGACTCTGGGTCTGGTATGTAGCTATGTTACTGTTTTGTGCCAAACTGTTGAAACAACAGTTCTTCCTTGGAAGTCACAGAAAACTAAAACCTTCTACTATGCAGAGCACTTAGGGGGCTATTACATTTCTATTAAAAGCCTAAGAGTTGAATCCACTGAATTTCAATCTATACTTAGGTAATGGCTGCTTGAGATTGGAAATTTTCCAGGTCAAAACTTTGGGGCTTTCCACCTAAAATGCTCAGTTCCTCCTTCAAATTTTTTTTCCACTGAATTCTGATAGGAGCAAAGTTTAGAAACGTGAAGTTTCTTTGAAATTTTAAATACTATGTCATATTTTATAGTTTTTTAAGATTTCCAAAGTCTTCCCCTCCCAATAACCTTGTAAGGTAGGTCATTAAAGTATTCCTCATTGTACAGATGAGGAAACTCTGGATATGAGGTATGGTGATTTCTACAGGATTGTGCAGATTTGATGGGAATTTGAAATTTGATCTCTCTTAACTCCTTATCCAGCATTTTCCCCACTATTCTTTGGTCATGCCAAGGTTATTTTTTTTCCTTTCCTATTTTATTTTCATCACATTTCCAGCCATTAACAAAATGCTATCTGTATGCAAGTAAAATGCAAACAACACAAAATAACTAAGTAACTTCAAAGACAGCATGCAGTGAAAACCGGCCTACTATCTGGCTTTTATCAGGAAAAAAAAAATCTAACTCAGCCTATGTCAGCTAATCACAACCCTTCCATACTCTCATCTTTCTCTCTTTGTAGTTGCTGGCAACACACTGCTACATATCAGATTTTCCAGAAACAGACCTTTCTATCTGTCAAAGCTCATGTCTCTGAGAACAGCCAGAGTCACAAGAATCTTGGTCCAAGTACAACATTTTCCCATTTGGGTTGATTAAAGGTCTTTATTCTAAACAAGTATCAATTATAGAAAGGTAAGCCTAATGGAAAATGCCCAGGCATGGAACTCCTCCACGAGGACGCATATTCCTTCTACATTCACACACAGGTTGGGCGTGAGGGGTGGGGGGTGGGGGAGCTTTCCTAAAAGGGGAGGCCACCCTGCAATAACTTATTGGCTCAGGGATCTGGGGAGCCCTGCTGTGGGGAAATCCTCCCACCACTGTGTGCTCCCAGTCCATTAACTCGATCAGAAACATCTGCTGAACAGAGAAAGGTGAGGCAAAAACAGAGCACCACACCATAAGGTAGGGCATGATCTCCCCGGGGCACACTGCGAAGGCGCAAGGGCCTCCAGACAGAACAGCGCTGGGGACACTCAGGACTCTGGACAGCGCGCCTGGCCTTGGTCTCCCTTGGACCAGCCCCATCACAGTTCACTGATGGAGAGGCTGCTCCTCTCTAGCTGCCATTTTGGGGCAGCAGAGTTGGAGCACCCCGGGGGTCTGCAGAGCTTCTCCTAGCGTGGGGGGTGGAGGGGGGGTGTATCACAAGCCCCACCCAAGGAAAAGCAAAGGCATAGACTGTCTCCCTCCAAACCGGTCTTCCAATCAACAGGGGGCAGTGGAGGGTCTTAGGGCTCCCCCTACATTTGACCAAAGTTATCATCTTTCTATCTCCTGCCTCTCTGCCTTTGTTTCCCCAAGCTTTGAAAGTTCTCCCACACCTCTTGGAATTGTGGGGGGAGAAATCAATACCCTCCATTTTGGGAACAAATCTGGAAACAATTTTTAATTAAACAATTATAGTTCTAAGCATTGCATATTATAGAGGAAAAAAGGGCACTTTTGAAAATCTCTCCTAAGTCTTTATCCAATTCAAGAATAAAGATTGATTAGCTAATAAAATTCAAACAGGGGGACAGAGTCTAAGCATTGATTTAGATTCATCCAACAGAACTATAGTCACCTAATTTTGGAGCACCCTGAAGAATCATTTTCCTAAAACCATTCAATCCCTCTTTTAACCTCTAATGATTTTCTTTTTTTTTTTCTTTTTTCTTATCAAGTCAAAGATAAGCTCTACAGATGCTTTCTTGGTTAAATTAATCAAAGACATTCTTCCTCTTACCCTACTCTAATTCCAGGAGGAGTCTTCCCTAGCCTAATCAGGTCTTTCCCTTTAGAAACTGGTTAGTCCTTTGATAAGAATGATCTGTAATAAGATTTCTTTTGAAATTGGTAGTTAAAGAAAGATGCATACAGTTTCCTATTTAGATTAGACCAAGAACTTGGTCTTTACATTAAATATGTAAACTTTACATTAAATTTTACATTAAAATACTGACCTGATATTATTTTGTAATAAGTGACATAAGAGGAAAAGGGGTAGGGATGGCTTTGTGGACTTCCAAAGAATATAGCTACTATCAAGGCTCATCTCAGTTGAAACTTCCTTCTAGAAGCCTTTCTTTTCCCAGCTATCAGCATCTCCTCCACCACCATCACTGTTATTATTTTTTATATCCTTTATTTACTTATCTATGAACATATACCCCAAAACACATATGACCTCCTTGAGAGTAGGGACTCCCACTTTTATCTTTTTATCTCCAGCATGTACTTAAAAAACACATTTAATTGATTGGTTAATTGTGTCCACTAAGGTAAATCATATGTATGTATGTATGTGTGTATGTATGTATGTATGTATGTATACATGTGTGTAAAATATATTTGTAAATTTGTGTATATATACATATATTTTGTATATGTGCATATACATACAGCTGTGTGTTTATGTATAAATGTGCATATATTTGTATTTTTGTTGTATGCGTGTACATATATGCATATATACAAACATGCACACATACATATGTGTATATATGCACATACCTGTGTGTATACACCTATAAATACACATATATATGTGGGGGGGTGTATACTGACCCATCTTCTGAATTTGATGTAAAAATAGAGTATGGTGAATGGAAGAGTAATTTGGAATCTTTTTTTAAAAATCAGTTTGAGTAATACAAGAAGATAACATAATATTCTATAAAAATATTCATTATAGACTCACAGAAATATTGTGCTGATGACACCACTACTAATAGCAATAGCTAAGATTTGCATAACATTATAAAGCTTACAAAATACTTTAAGTGATTCATTTAATTCTCATACAATCCTGTAGGGGTGTGCTATATTATTATTGTCATTTTACAAATGGGAAAACTGAGACTGAGCAATTAAGTGGCTTAACCAAACCCACACAGTTTATATCCATTACACCTCCTAATAAGTTTCCTTATTGCTTCTTGTAAGGATTCTTCCTAACTTATAACAATATAAACTCACTTTACTTTCACATTATAGGAAAAAAATATAAAGGAAAGTTTGTGAATTCTATTTATATGTTACCAACTAATGTACAAAATTCTAAAAATGCTTTGAATTTCATGTTTTTGTTTTTTTAAAAAAATATCAGTGGCAGTTTTACCTCTCTGAAAGGATTGAAGTTAAATAGTAATGTGCTTTTGTACTAGCAAAGATAAATGTGTACAGAATATGCACATTATTTCATTTTCACCACAGAAGCATTTATTTTGGAATCTGGAAATAAGTGGATTATATATAAATAGAAAAGTGGTAAGCACATCCAGGTAGTCACAAGACCATAATTTCATTGAGTGTTTCTGGTAACATCATAAACCAAGATAAGAGTGGTTAGCAGTTTGTCATAACAGGATATCAAGATAAAATCCCCTTTTATTATTGCTGACTTTTTATTTTTACTTATTCATCCTTACATCCATGAATCATCATCCTTGCCTAAGGAGTTGACATTTTGCTTTCGACTTTGACACTTTATCTATAAGCCTCTCTCTCAGTCTGGCCAAGGTAAAGTGAAGCAGGATCAGAAATAGATGGCACTTCAATTCCTTGATCATTTTCTATAGAAAGTTACATATTTTGATAATTTTTGCTTAGAGTTTCTTCATGACTCTTCTGTATTAGTGCATAAAGCATTACATATATATATATACAAGTACATAAACATATATCCTAAATAATATCATATATATGTCATACATACAATGTAATTATATTTTAAAAGGATGTGGAATTGAACATTTTAAATAGCCTGTATTTATTGAACACGTGGCTGAAAAGATATTGCCAACTAGTTGAGAAAACAATATTACAAGTTGACTTTATCATTTAATTTTATTGAACTATATTTCATTATAGGGAAGCAGAAACCTGTAGAAATTTCATAGCTGTGGATGTTTTTTTTTTTGTTTTTTTTTAGTGAGGCAATTGGAGTTAAGTGACTTGCCCAGGGTCACACAGCTAGTAAGTGTTAAGTGTCTGAGGCCGGATTTGAACTCAGGTACTCCTGACTCCAGGGCCGGTGCTCTATCCACTGCGCCATCTAGCTGCCCCTGTGGATGTTTTTAATGTAAAAAATAGTATGTTTTTCTCTAAAAATTAACATTTAGAGCAATTTTAAATTTTAAAAAATCAATATATAAGATTTTATTTTGCCACAGAGAATAAAGAATTCATATAAACATATCATTTTAATCAATCAATATATGTTCATTAAACCCAATGAAGAGCAATGTAAAAAAATGAAAGTTTATGCTTGAAAAGCTTAGGTTATAGTGGATAGGATAGCATGCAAGCTATACAGATATCAATATATTTTTAAATGAATCCAAAATAAATAGGTAAATACCAGTAGCTGGGGGAAGGGGGGCTTCAAAACTTTGGAAAAAAACAACCTAGGAATTCTAAAGGGTTAGGGTCAGAAAAGAGGGCATTCCAGGCATGGGCCAGTTTGACTGGACTGAATGCCACATGTGGTTGTATTATTTGTATTCTTTAATGTCATATATAAACAGAGCTCATGTTCCTATTCCCCACTTTGGACCACTTCAGGAGTGTACGTGTGTGACTGTATGTATCCCTATTCAATGAGAGGAGTTGGTGGAAGAAAACCAGCATCTTATTAACACAAGGATTCTGTTATTAACATGTGAAAAGAATGTGAAAGCAAATATGAGAAAGTCAGCATTCATGCTACTATATAAACATATTGCCCTATGAATAGCAACTATAAACATGCTCCTTGGAAGGGCATTTGTTATATTGATTTTAAGTGAGAATAAAGAGGGGTCAGGAGCTAATATAAGGATAAATTTAACTCCAGCAGATATATACAAAGGAATTTTCTCTAGGAAAAAATATAAGTCAATTTCTAGATAGAAATTAAAGTACTGAATTAAGTTTTTCATTTAAGAAAGTTTAAGGTGGTTTCAGACAAAGAAAACAGTTCCCATAGTAGAAATGGAAATTGGGATACAAATTTGGGTCTCACCTTTTGGTCTTCCTCTACAGTATTTGTCCAGCCAATGTGGCTGCTTTCATGAAGATTAATGCACATAACTAGGCATTTCCAACTTCATTTTCCTTTGGGGTGGGGGAAGAGTAGAATGATGTCAAATTGTACCACCGATTAGACCTGTGTATGTGTATAAAATTGTTTCATTCAAAATTACTTTCTCAGCTATTGATACATTGCTTCTTTTTTTTTTCATTTTAAGATATTGTTCTCTTACTAACTATTATTATGTGACTTAAATACTCAAAGGTTATTCCTTCATTAAGAAATCTCATGATCCCACAAAAAAAGGAAGAAAGAAAGAAATCTCATGATCGATGAACCTGGATGTAAATGTATATTTCTTAGCAATGTACCTCTCTATGCATAAGACTATTGCAGCCAGAAACCAGCAGGCCCTTGAAGGAAAGTCTACTCTTGCCATTCACTCTGCACAGTACTACCTGCCATAGGATGGGTGTGGGACAAAAGAAACCCATGTGATATTATCATTCTACACCAAACCAGGGACTGGCAAAGAAAAAAAAAAACATACTGTGCAAAGAATAATATACCCAACATTCAGAATAATTCCAGTGAAAGACCTATCCTTCATTGTATTAAAAATGCTAGCATATTACTAGAGATTAATTAGAGATGATTCTTTGAAGTTCCATTATCTTGGAGGAAAAGTCAGCTAGCATTCATTATAAACCATGGACAGAAAAACAAACAGACTGACAAGTAGAAGTAAAGCTTCATGGTTTTCTTATGATCAGTATGAATTCATCAAACTCCTAGGTAGTTAAATAGCCTTTACCTTCTGATTATTTCTTGAATGTCCCTTCCTCTTCTCCTATCTATTACATTTATGAGAGTGTGGAAAAATAATCTCCTGGGAGTAGCAGAAGAAAGTCTACTGCTAGAGTCAATTAAAAGTTAACAGGAAGACAAAACCCAAGAGAATGTTCTTTGTGAAGAAATTTCTGCGGAATAAATAATTGACTGACATACTTGGCATGGAATGAATGACATATAACTTCTATAACATCAGCCTCAGTGATATTGTATAGTCATGCCAACTATATTGAATTATCTCAGTGATGAAAAACCTACATGCAAATATACCCATTTTTAAACACACAAACAAATACACCTAATTACAGATTTGTGTAGGGACAGAATGTCAAGTCCCTTAACTGTTGTGTCTGTCTAGTAATATGTCATTTGATTGGACAGTGTGGCAAGTGGGGAGAGTGTATGGATAAAGGCTAGAGTGAGAAGTTGAAGAAAAGAGAAAAGTCAAAGTTGATTCAAGTTTTGAACCTGGGTAGCTGGAAGGAAAATAGTGCACTCAACAGAAACAGGGACAGGGAAAGGTTTCAGGGGAAAAGAGAATGAGTTCTGTTTTCATGTTGACTTTGAGATGCAAATGGGGCATCCAGTTGGAGATATCCAATAGGCAATTGGAGTTCAGTCCATTATGAGAGAAAGGCATTTCCCTATTGCCTTTACGAGACTTCCCCACATTAGGTGCATGATTGTACAGTATCGTGAACCAAAGAAAATAATGCTCATCTAAGGCCCCTTGTGACCCAACAGTCATTATTTAATTGTTCTATGTGGACATCATCTTTGTCAGTCCCTGACCCATGATGGTTTCTACATCATGGAAATGTGGCAATTCTTTTGGATACATTTCCTCTGAACTGTCTATTCCCACTTTGCTGGAAAAATAAAGAAAAAATATTTTAAACAATTGAAGGAGAATAGCTCACTCTATAATTTTCCCCTTTTAGGAAAAAAATATTACATTTATATTTTTTTCTTAGCCCTGCTACACAAGAAGAATATAAACAGGGTCTTCAAAATTCCGCAGCTTTCTGTTTGCTTCCCATATGGCTTATGTTCAATAGCTTCTCCCTCAGATTTCTCTAGCATTTCCTAGCAAAGTACTAAACAGCCATTATTCCTTTTGCTTGCACATTGAGATTCATCAGCTGCTCTTAAACTGCCTCAAAAGTGCTTCAATTTTGCATGAGCGCTAAGCTGGGGACTGGGAGACATTACCCAGTGCTGAAGGCCCAGATCATTAGAAGGAGCATGTAAATCCTCTGAACCAGAAATAAAAAGTGCAGAGATTTGCTTTGTGAAGTCTCAACTGCAGCTTTATGTAAAACACGAACCTCTGGCAGGTTATTATGTGGCTTCTTTTTCCTCCTAAATTTTCTTTCTGCTTTTTCACTTCAATGCACATATTGTACTCTTTTATTTATTTTTTTTAAATAGTGGACTAAAGTAGAATTAGGGGTGTAGAAAAGTAATAGCCATTCTCTGTCACCATTTCTCCCATACCTTTTCATTTTTAATGGGTTTTGTAACCCAAAGGATTGCTAGCAGACTATTAGTATGTCTAAGAAAAAGAACAAAGAAAAAAAACCTGCTAAATAACAAGTTATCAGTGGTTGACATGGATACATCAACATGCAGAACAAAAATCTATTCTTTCAAGGACATCTAGGTGGTGCAGTGGATAAAGCACCGGTCCTAGATTCAGGAGGACTTGAGTTCGAATTTAGCTTCAGATGCTTGACACTAACTAGCTGTGTGACCCTGGGCAAGTCATTTAACCCTCATTTCCATGTGAAAACAAAACCAAAAGAAAATCTATTCTTTCAGGAAGTATAAGTTTCACAAATGTATAGGCATTGCATAAACTAACAAAGCTCAGATGGGGCCTAGAGAAGTCTGTGATAGTTAATAGCCAGAAAGAGTTTGGCCTACTCTTATCCTCCCTTCATTGATTTAGTTAGGAAGGACCATTGCTTTTAAAAAGTAGTTTTTATTTCATTTACCTAAGCCAGTGATTTTCAAATTTTTTGGTCTCAGGATTCTTTTATACTCTTAAAAATTAATTAGGATCCTCCCCAAAAGAGTTTTTGTTTATGTGAGTTATATCCACTCATACTTAACCATATAAGAAATTAAAACATCTTAGTATTATCATGAAAAGTTTTAATCTTGCAGACCACTTGAAAGGGTTTCAGGGACTCCCAGGGGACAACATATTGAGGACAATTGATCTAGGCAACACGACTCATATTGTCACTTGATCTAAGCTTCCAAACATTCCTGTTCCATTTTCCTATCTGTCCTTCAGATAGTCAGTTAAAAACAGCCATATGTCCAGTGCTTTTAGAATATTGGGAAAAGGAATCTATTTTCTGTGAATACTGTATTTTAAAAACTGTCAGAGGGTCAGCTAGGTGGCACAGTGGATAGAGCACTAATGCTGGATTCAGGAGGACCTGAGTTCAAATCCAGCCTCAAACACTTAACACTTACTAGCTGTGTGACCCTCGGCAAGTCTTTTAACCCTCATTGCCCTGCCAAATTAAATAAATAAATAAATAAATAAATAAATAAATAAATAAATAACAAAGACTGACATGCCAGGATGGTTCAGTCCTGGGTGCTATTAGGTGCCTCCCAGTATACCTGGAGGGGGCATGTTTGGAATGAAAAAGAAAAAAAAAAACAAGTAAATGAGGGTTCTGGGAGCCTCCATGAACAGACCTTTAACATGTCTCCACTTTCCATCCTCATTTAATGTTTCATTTTCTATGAAAGTTTTGACCAAAACAGGCAACATTTAGGATAATTATGGTTTGTTTATAGAAGGTAATTAATTCAACAGCAAAACTCTTCCGTTTTTTAAACTGCATCATTTAAAAATAAACAAACCTACCTCTCATCTCCATCCATTTTTTGTGGATCATCAATAAAGTATCTGATACATCGATAAATCAATTAGCTAGCATTTATGAAGCATCTGTTATATAACATACACTGAGACACACCAAAATAAAAGTGTCTGTTTTCAAGTAGCTCAATATTCCATGAGTAGAAATAATGTGTCTGATATACATTGATAATCACACATGTTCATTTTTTTTTATCTGGGAACATACTTGAAAGGAAATTAACACTGATTTTAGTCAACACTGCATATAGCAATGATGTGTGGGAAAATATTACATAAGTCAGTTACAGTTGAATATGAAAGAAATCTATTATGAAACTGTAAGAAGTGAGGAAATGCTAAATGTACAATCTGCAAACAGTAATGTCATACATCTACAGAAGTTTTATGTTGCTGACTTGATTTCTAGTCAAATGAAATTTAACCTTTGGGCATATTATTTACACTTGTGCCATTATAATGATTTTTATCCATCATTTCCCTTTTTTATTTTTTTCATTGTTTTCCTTGTAAAAAGGAATATATTGTGAAATAAAGACTAATCAGTAAAATGATATCATCATTAACAAGTTGTCCAGTCTTAGCCACTACTCAGCAATGTGTTTGCTTTCCCACATTAGAATAAAAGCCCCCTGAGGACAGATACTATTTTCTTTCTTTTGTGTTTCTTTCCCTAAGTTTTTGGAATAGTGCTTAGCATACTCTAAGCCCATAATATTTTTTTCATTCATTCATTCACAAAAAATAGAAAACATTTCTAAAGCACATCAATGCTTGCAAAGGCTTTATATACATTATCTCTTTTGACCCTTAAAACAATCTCTTGAGGAAAGTATATTGGTTGTTATAATCATCACAAAACATTAAGTGCTTTAGGTGGAAACAAATGACATCTTAGGTTTCTCCTAATTTTATCTATCACTTGACACCTACTTCCAATAGCAATGCACAGGAAAAAAAAATCCAGTTGTCATTTTGCCTGCCCTCACCACCAAAATTGTTCCATAGCCAGAATGCATATTTTTTAATCATGCATAAAGGAAGGGAAGAGGAGACAAAACTTGGCCTGGAGATATGAACAGACGTATGACTGAAGCTGTTTGCTCTGTTGGCAGCATTACATAGTTATATAAATATCACAGGGAATTGTGGCTGTGTGGGCAACAGTAATTTTGGGGGAAATGCAGAGAATTCCAATATTCAGATAGCAGGCAACAGATATTGCAAGTGACAAAATAAACTGATAATCAGGTACCACCCAACTGTTGTCTCAAGTTGCACCTAATTCTTTACTTTTTCTTCATCATGATGCAAATCAAGAAATAATACTAAATGAAAAGAGAATGATGGCTGTGTTTAATTTTGATATTTTCTTTTCCACCTCTTCCTTCAAAGAATCACAAGCTGAAAGTAGTTTTTCTTCTCTGCCATGTGTAAAGGACTCTTCAAACCATTTTGAATTTACCATGAAACAATGTCTAATGGCAGCTAATTAGCATGTAAGGTATCAATCCTGTATTGTCAAAATTATCTTTGAAAATCTCAGAAATCACCCATAAAGTATAACTCAGGATCTTTAAATATTGGCTGCTAGAAAGGGAGTAGAGACTCTTTAAAAGAAGGCAGTCTTTATCAGAGAGCAGATGGAGCTGAGATGGTTGCCGTGGAAACAATTGCCAAGTGAATTTTGTTGTTCATGAGATCCAGCTAGGTTTTTTATCAAGAGAGGCAAAAACTAGAGCTTCTGCTCAAATTGAAGAAAATAAAACAAGATATAGACCTACCTGACAGAAGCACCGATGATTAGGGTAAAAATATTGCCTAAGCACTAAATAGCGTATATGAGGATAATGCAAAGGAGATTCGAGAATCACAAACAGAAAAACAGAGATGCTCATACTGCAGTAAACATGACTTAACTAAGACCAAATGAAGGAAATGCAGGTTCAAGTCTTCCTCTCTCACTCATGCTGGGGCATACGTTCAATGAATAGAATGGCCAGTGGAACTGCCTCATGCTATTTGTAGAAAGAGCACTAGTTTTGGAACCAGGGAACCACACATTACCTGAGTGAACTTGTGCTCGTTATTGAACCTCTCTAGTACTCGGTTTCTTCTTTTATAAAGTTAAAGAGTTGGACTAGATGACCTAGAATGCCCCTTCCAATTCTAAATCTATGATTCTATTATTTTTATATATATGTGTTGAGGGAAGGAGTGGTATCCAGTATGTATAATTGAATTTGCAATATTAAATCTGCCTATGATTCTATTCCACTCTATAGAATTTTGGTGTCAAAAATTTTGTATATTAAAATGTTTTAGAAGTAAATAGGGGCAGCTAGGTGGCGCAATAGATAGAGCACCAGCCCTGGAGTCAGGAGTACCTGAGTTCAAGTTTGGCTTCAGACATTTAACACTTACTGGCTGTGTGACCCTGGGCAAGTCACTTAACCCCAATTGCTTCACCAAAACAAAACAAACAAAAAAAAGAAGTAAATAGATATCTAGTGCTTAACTCTGCCATATGAACTTGAAGAAAGTTCTAGAGTATTTTTAATTGGTTACTTCCAATAAAAAGCGGTGAACAGAAAGAATTCTAAGTACTTGGCCAGTCCATTCCATTTGGACTACCATTAGCGACATATATCTGACAAAACCAATAAATTGTAACCTGTGACTCAATTCCATTTTGATTTCTGAAAAATAAAGTTATCTTTTGTCTATAAAAATTTCTATCAAGTAACTCATGCAATGAGAAATAAGTTGCTAGGATTGCTAAAAGAATGTAAGAAATAGGGTATCGGGGGCATATTTTTGGCAGTATAGTCTTCCCTAATGCTGACTAAAATGAATACTTTTCTTTGCCAGTAAATGAAGTAGCTATAAGTGCAAAGCCACATAGAGAGTACACAGTCAAAGTGTAGCAGTGTGGTGTACTTAAAATTGAACTAGAGTATCCCGTGACGTCGTCTATGCTTTCATGAAATCCTCTATTTTTCCCTGTGGGATAGTAAAAGAATGTTGGAGTGGTAAGAATTTATATGTGTGCAGAAATATTTGGAAGTGAAAGAGAATAGAAAATACATTTCTGAGAAAAGTTCAAAACACTTTCTTCTGGTGCTTAGAATTTGACGTGCTATGGACGTTAGCCATAAGGCTTGTGATTTCACTAGTCAGATTCTTCCTGAAGACTGAGTTTGTAATTTTTGTTTTTAGGACTTCCCAGACTTATACATTAGGGAAAAATTGATCTGTTCAAACGACCCTTACTCTCCATTGACTCAGCTAACCCATGCTGCTTGGTAGCATGTGTGATTGTAATCATCACTTTTTTATTTTATTTTATGTATGAATACTAAAAATACGCAAGTCTAAAGTTAAGCTGATAGTTTTCTTGTAGTTTTCTAGTCCTATAATCTGTATGTTTATTGGCTAAATCAAGCCCAACAGTTTCTGTTCCCTAAAAATATAGACATATATATGTATGTATATATACATATATATATATACATGTACACAAACATACATGTATAAAGAAATACATATATATATATATATAAAGGAATTATATAATATATTCATAAGACATAGGAGCTAGAAGGGACTTAAGAGGACATCTAATTCAATTCCCTCATTTTACAAATATGGAAACTGAGGCCCAGGTCACTTGCCCAGAGTTATTATAAAAATGGCAACCTCAGCCAGAATTATCCTACCAGAGAGGCTATGGAAAGAAATGTTTCTCCCAGAAAACCTTGGCAACCATAGTTTTCAAGTTACTGGTTGGAAAGATCCAGGTAATTTTTTTGTTAGTGTTGTTGGTCCAGAATGGTGGCAAGAGTTCGGATAATGGGAATTTCCTCACTGGGAGTTCTCTATAAGAGAACTTTGATTGCAGAAACTCCTGTCACTTAGATGAATCAACGGCTCCTCACAGATGAGCAGCTCCTCTGAGGAAGGAAGAAGAGGTTATGAGAATTGCCTACATGACATAGCTAGCACAGGTCAGAGGCAGAGCTTGAATCCAGGTCTTTCTGGATCCAAGGCTGGCCCAGTATCCACTAGACCACACTAACTCGCATGCCTGCATATGGAGTGAAACTAGTTTACATTGGTTACCACTAGGCTATTGTTCATTTTCTTCCTATCTTTCTCCTGAGGTCAGATGTATAGCCTCACAAACTTCAAAGACAGCTGCTCCTTATACCCTCCAGGTAAACAGGATGAGACTATGGCCCTTGGCTTTGAACACCTCAAGAATAGATCTCACACATCCCATAGGTATCCTCTGTCATTTGGGGTCAGTAGAATATATTTCAAAACAGCTTCACACTTTTATTCTTGACAGAAAACTCTCACACGCTCATGGAAGACTAGGCTGTGGGGAGTATCACCTGTTTTCTTGTACTTTCATTAAAATAGTTATGATCTGGAACAGTGCTGTGTGTTTCCAATTATATACTTCCAGCTTTTGCCCCATTCTCTTAATAGTAGGGTACCCTCTGGCAAATGTACCTTGAATATACCTTTAGTTCTTGTCCCATATAATTTCTCCAGGACCTTCATCATGAAGGTATTCCTGCCACCACTTTAAGAACAAATAGGAGGGCAGCTAGGTGGCACAGTGGATAGAGTACCAGCCCTGGATTCAGAAGGACTTGAGTTCAAATCCGGCCTCAGACGCTTGACCCTTACTAGCTGTGGGACCCTGGGCAAGTCACTTAACCCCAATTGCCTCACCAAAAAAAAAAAAAAAAAAAAAAGAACAAATAGGAAAAGAAAGATTGAGGTACCACAGAATTAACATCCCAGATATAAGTATCAGACACCAGGTCACACTTTGCACTTGGATGTATTAGTGGCCCCATATGTCACAGCTCTCATCTCTTCAATGACTTCATATACACAAGATTTACCTGATAGGGTGGGCTAATCCTCCCTGGCTAGGCATGCATTCTATACTCTTTGTCTAGCACTATGATCCATTTCCATATAGTAACATCCAATTTGGCAATGTCCAGACTATATTATGGGGGATTTTTGCCTTTCTGTACATCAAATCAAGATTTATACACATCTCAGTTTACCAGTGACTTCAAAGTACAAAAAGCGGGATATGAATAATGAACCAGTCAAGGAGAACAAGGGGACTGAAATGTCATTAAACAACTAGGTGGCACAGTGAATAAGGTATGGTAAATGGAGGTAGGAAGCCCTGAATCCAAATCCTATCTCAGAAACTTGCTGGCTGTATCTTTGGTCAAGTCATTTAGCCCCTATTTGCCTCAGTTTCCTCATTAGTAAAATGGGCATATTAATAACACCTATTTCACAGGGTTGTTGTGAGGAAAAAATAACTTTTTAAAGACCTTTGTAAACCTTAAAGCACTATATAAAGATGATGACGATGATAGGAAATTGAAGCAATCAATGAAATAAGTAGCCAAGGTTTTCAAGGGGACATCAATGTATATATTGAAGAACCTGAGTATGAGAGCAGGAATCTGGGATGTGGGTAGTAGCTAATTGATCTGTCTTAGCCCTTCTTAAAAAGAATAGCACTCCTCACTGATGCAGATTAAAACTTTAAAAAGCATTTTTCATTTGAAAGGTATGTTTCATTCACTTCCTATAAGATCATTTCAAGCCAACAGCTCTACTTAGTCTGTCTCTCTCTTTATCCTCTCTCCTTCTTGTCCTTTTGTGTGATAGACTACTTTGGCAGACTGGCAAAGCCTATTTCTGTATGAATCATTATTCAAATAATAAATAGATATTGATTAAATTTTACATAGTTTGAAAGACATGGGTTTGACATTTGCATTAAAATATATATTTTTAGAGAAAAAAAGAAACACACTTGAAATTCTTAGAATTAGGGAGCAAAATGCATGTGTATATTTCAATAACATGGGCTCCATGCCCTGTAAACCTAATCAGTTCTATATCACACTTTCAGAAAATTGCCTCTTTTTATTCTAAGAAACATTGAAATGAAAGTACAGTATATTAATAGCAATCAATTCCCTTTCCTTTTTGGACTCAATAGATCAGAAATACTTCTTGGCACAAGGCGGGTTATAGTTTGACAGCTTTTTTTTCACTCTTCAAGTTAAGAATAGTGATTAAATGATAGGGATCAAATCAGTGAAGATAATTTTTATTGATTATGCAGCTATGAATGAAATAGTGAGAACTGGCTTTCCAACCCACCACCTGCCCATATATATGAAGTAAGGAGAAAATTTGTTAAATTGTGAGCTCCGTCTTGGGATTTTCTCCCAGAACTTGGTATCATCCCTTTTTGGAGATCTAAAGACTGAAGATGAAATAGAAACATATTTCCTATAATATTTGGAATCTGAAATCCAATGTTAAGAATTGGAGAAGACTCTTAGGATAGTCTATGAAGATGATTTACTTTGTAAATACTGTAATATGAGGATAGCAAATTGAAAAGTTGATTAAAAGAGAATAAATTATTTAAGTATGTTAGAGCTTGGCAGAAAAGTCAAATGTGGAAGCCATATATAGTTCATGGAAATCCTAAAATCTCAGTTGTAAGGGACCTCAGAGGTCATCTCATTTGGCCATAGATAAGAATCTCCGGTATAGTATTCTTGTTTTAGGGAGGGTGATTAGACTATCCATGTCTCATTCCTCTCTGAGCTGTACTCCAGACATTCTCTTTCTATGATTTAAGTGACAGAAGAAACCCCCAAATGAAGAACTTCCCTCTATGTTTTTGTCAAAGGGTTGCCTAGAGTACTAAGAGGTTAAATCACACAGCCACTCTATGTCAAAGACAGGATTTTAATCTAGTTGTTCGTTTATCCACTATGCCAAACTGGATCTTTGCGCACATGTGTGTACATATATACATACATAAAATGCAGTTTGGGTTTTTTTTTTAATTTTCTTGCTCTAAAAACATTAATGGATTATCATTACCAACGATAACAAAAACATCCAAACTACTGATTGTGGCATTGAAGGCCATCCTTAATCTTCTCTGCTTCTGTTCTATATCCCAGAAAAGTAGACTACAGGCATCTCACCATTTCCCATCTATGTTGTTTGTTTTGATGTCCTTGCCTGATAAGCCTCAATCACAGTATAAGATTCACAGAATCTAGTTAGAAGAGACCTCAGTGGCCATCCAGTAAAACCCATATCTCAACAAAGATCTCATTAACAAGTTGTTTCACAGTTTTTGCTTGAAGACCTTCAGAGGGTATACTCACTATTTTGTTTTGTTTTGTTTTTTTACTTTTGGTGTTTTGGGGGGGGGGGTTTGCATGGCAATGAGGCTTAAGTGACTTGCCCAGGTCACATAGCTAGTTAGTGTCAAGTGTCTGAGGCCAGACTTAAACTCAGGTTCTCCTGAATCCAGGGCCAGTGCTTTATCTACTGTGTGACCTAGCTACCCTATATACTTACTATTTTCCAAGGCATCCCATTCCTCTCTTGCACAGTGTTGATTGTTAGGGAATTTTCCTTAAGCCTAAATTTGCCTCATTGGCAATTGTTCCTAGTTCTGCTCTTTGAGATAAAGCAGAATAATTTTTCCTCACCAAATACTTGATGGGCACCATAAACCCTTCTAAGTCTTCACTTATGCCCTCAACTAATCCTCATGTGGTGTAAACTCAATGCTTTTTCATCACTCTAGGTATTCTCTTCCAGATACTTTCCATCTTATCGAGTTCCTTCCCAAAGTCTGTCACCCACATCAGAACATACCATTTTAAATGAGCTCTAACCAGGGCAGAGTATAGTTGGGCATATCACTGGACATCTTGCCTCTATTAATGCAATAAGAGATTACCCTGGATTTCTTGGATATCACAAAGTAAAATCAGGACTGACTCAAACATGGTTGACTCATATTATTGAGCTTGTAGTCCAGTAAAGTCTTTCGGAGAGGACTGATGACATGCTATGGATTGCATTTGAAAATATGCATATAAAAATGCATATGAAAATGCATTTGTGTAGTTGATTTTTGGAATCCAAATGTATGACTTTATATTTATCCCTATTTAAATTATTATTCAACTTTGTGGCGTATTCCAGTTTGTCTCCTGACTTATCATCCCCTTCAGATTTTAGACATCTGCAAATTTGCTAAACATGTCATCTACAACTTTATTCAAGTCATTGCTAAAGAGCACATTAAGAGAGTACAGGGACAAGAACAAATCCGTGGGGCAAGCTACCAGAGGCCTCCGGCCATCCATAAAAACTCTGATCATATACACCTCTTAAGTGATAGTTTCTCTTGTATTCCCTGTGATAACAAGGGGAAAAGTGCTGGGTTTGGAGTCAGAGGACATTAGACCAAACTTTACCTCTGCCGCTTTGCTGCAAGTCACTTAAACTCTCTGAGACTTGGTTTTCTCAGCTGTAAAATGAAGAAGTTGGGTTAGATGATCTTGAAGATCCCCTCCAACTCTAACTCTACAATTTTATGATTTTATTTTATGAGCCTCACTAATTCTTCCTAATTAGGTAGGAATTCCTCTAAATTCCTTAAGGTGAATTTCTCTGTTTCTTGGCTTGGACCACTTTATATGACACAGTTCATACTATTTCGTATTATTGCTTTTTGTTTGTTTGTTTGTTTTTTGGGGGGTGTTTGTTTTGTTTTGGTTTGGGGATTTTGTTTTGTTTTTTAGTTTTTTCGGGGCAATGGGGGTTAAGTGACTTGCCCAGGGCCACGCAGCTAGTAAGTGTCAAGTGTCTGAGGCTGGATTTGAACTCAGGTACTCCTGAATCCAGGGCTGGTGCTTTATCCACTGCGCCACCTAGTTGCCCCCCGTATTATTGCTATGTACCTATTTCTTCTATCTCCCTCCCATGGTTATAAGAAGAGACCAACAAGAGACAACAACCATTATTCATCTAAAATGCAGCTCTATCTGTAATCTATTTGAAAGGTAAAGTATATGGCATTATGTATAGACTTTCTTAGGACCAAATTCTTATTTCAGTATTCCTCTTCAATTAGCTACCATAGTACCAGACATATAGTAGTTTATTCATTGACTGACTATTCAATTATATGTTGTGTAACTACCACCTGTGGTTGAAGGGCTTATTACAGTATTTCCCTTGGAGTAATTTTATGTGTCAGAGGAACTACAAACATTTTTAATAATTCTAAGACTTCTTTCAGTCAGAGTGGAACCCTTCCCTCAAATTCTTCAAATAGCCTACTTTGCAAGTGTTTTTAATAACATTTATATTCAAGAAAATCCACTTTCCCAATTTTAAGCCACTAATGAGAGTTGCAGCTTTATTTTCAAAGGTAAAAAAGTAGTGTCTATTTTGAACAAAGTTGTCTCTGTATAAACTTGTCTTTGATCATAAATTTACACATGATAATGAAAAGTTAGTATGTAATTAGTGGCTCATGTATCAAAATATCTAATTCTAGATAATTCTCATAACAAACATTCAGCTAGCAAAATTCTTATTTGCATTTTTACATCTGTAAAAATGAGGAAATAAGGCATGATACTATAATAACAGGAGTATGATCATATGCACCTCTTAAGTGATAGTTTCAAGGAAGTATCCTTGAAGGCAAGAGCTGTTTCATTTTATCATTAAAATATCATCATCATAGGGTATTCAAAGCTTAGTGTCTTTAGGGTATATTTCCAAATTGTTAGACTAATTCTCAGTTTCACCAGCAGTGGACTGGTGTTTCTGTCCTCTCACATCCCCTCTAAAAAATATAATTTTCCTTTTTTTTAAATAAAGATCACCAATTTGGTTATGAAACTTCAAAGTTGTTTTAATTTCCCTTTCTCTTTTCATTAATGATTGGCAACTTTTATTCTCATGTGGATTTTGATAACTTACCTCTCATTTTTTGAGAAATGCCTTTTCTTACTTAACTTTTGACCATTTCTCTACTGGGGAATGGCTTTTGTCTTTAGGTTTTTGTATCAATTCCCTAATAACTCAGACTTTATTTCTAGTGTTCTTTCCATGCTTGATGTGAATACAGGATATGGATAATGTCCAATGTCCTTAGAATTTCAAGTGGCAGAGTGAAAAATCCCTCAAATTTGCCAATAACCCCATGTTGACAGAGGCTGACCCCATAACTCCTATACTAGTCTGGCAAAGCCTAAGGATGCAGGCATTCCCAGAATAATGTCTTTAGGCACAAAATGCGCGCGCACGCGCGCACACACGTGTGTGTGTGTGTGTGTGTGTGTGTGTGTGTGTGTGTGTGAGATTAGTTGAGTTATAAAAACTTTTTTTTTTAATTCCTGGACACCCCCTCCCACCCTCCACCCCGAGCATCCTCTCCGCCCCCTCCCTGCAGTCTAGGGATCCCACGTTCAGAATTCATGCTTTAATCTATATTGAATTTTATTCTCCATTTCATAGGCTTACATTTACCTTCTTTATTTTTGTCATGCCCCTTCTAAGGTAATAGCTTCTTCAGTATCAAATTTTAACTATCTACCACATTTCTGCATTATCATGTTTGTAGATCTTGCCCCTAGCAATGTTTCTAATCCCTTTTCCTCTAGGTATGGAAATTCCTCTAGCAGGCTTTGCACTCTCTACATCTTTAGCACTTCACCTTTCCACACCCCCATGTCCCTTTCCTTTTCTTTTGAATAAATGGATAGAATCCTATAATCTGCCTCTTATTAGATGTGAAGAAATTCAGACTGAGTCACTTCCACAAAGAGACAGGCCAGAGACTCCCTTCTCTCCCCACCCCCAGTCAAATCCTGAAGTTGATTGTTAGCTCTGCCCAGCATGTAGCATGACTTGAATTGGGATGTTGAATGGGAGCTAGCTGTCTATGTTACAGTAGTCCTTTCTTATTTTTGATAAGACTTTACCTTTTGTGGTGTTTCTCTCATCTTATCTTGTTGATTACACATTAGTTGCTTTGTGAATTTTAATTCTATTTTTTTCTTCTTAGGTTATGGAAAACAATTTTTTTTGCCATCTTGCCAATCACATGTTCCTATACATGTATTATTTTATTCCTAACATTGTATATTTCTTTATTTTTATTAAGTTTACAATAATGTTATAATAAATTATAATGTTTTCATATCAAGAAATATCAAGTTCTAATTATGAGAAAAGGAGTAGTTTAAGCCTATTACACATGCCTGCTTGTGAAAGAATTCAAAATGGCTTCAAAGTTAAGACAATACAAAATGAGCAAAGAAATTATACAAGAAATATATGTATATATGTAGATGTGTAGCATATCTATACATATGGCTATATCTATATCTACATCTATATCTGTATTTATATCTGGGGGAGATTGAGAATGGCCTTCCTTTTCCCGTATTTTGGTTCTTTTTCTTTTCTTTTCTTTTCTTTCTTTCTTTTTTTTTTTTTTTGGAGATATACAACCAAAATTTCCCATCAGTGGAGGAATAGCTTAAACAACTATAGCATATAATGTCACATAATCTTATTGTGCCAAACAATGATGACAAAATTAAATATTCAAAGAAACTTTGCAGGAGTTTTATGAGCTGGCGCATACTGAAATGAGCAGAATCAAGAAAACAATGTATGTAATGACCCCAATAGAGTAAAGAAAAGAAGCTTTGAAAGACTTCAGAATTCTCATTATCAGTGACCAATCCTGACTTCAGAAAACCGGTCATGTGTTTCTTGAAAGAGGAGCAAAACAAGACATGTGTTTTCATATAGGGCCTCCCACCTCAGATCCATGTAATCACAAAGCCCAGAATGTAATCACAAAGTGTACAGGAAATGGTAAGGAATTTTCCTACAATCCTACAAAAATGTTTGAAAATCTCATTTATCGATTTGAAAAATATTATACCTTCATAATTTATTCTTTAAAGGATCTCAGAGGGTATGCTACACTTGACTCTACTTGTTATTAAAGGAGGGCCAATTGGGGTATGTGGCGTGAATTAAAGGGTGGTGATAGAGATAAAGAAACAGAAGGAAAGAAAAGAAAAGAAAGGAGAAAGAAAAAGCATGCACACAATAAAATATTAAATACCTGGAAGAAAACAAAAACAAGACAGAAAAGGGTCACAAATAGGGCAATTGTATTACTACTTGATTAAATTTAACATACACTTTAAAAATGAACTGTATATAACAGAAATTCACAATTCCATATACGGTTCTTTTTCATTCTTTGTTTTTTGAGTTAGTTGTGGTTTGGGGGGGGTTGTTTTTTTTATGATCATTAAGTTCCTAATAATAAAGGGAAAAAAAATTAAAGGACTGGCAATAACTCTACAATTTGGTTTTAAAGTCCTGCCATAAGGTTATGTTATTTTTGTTCTAGTTAGGTTCACAAGTAACTATAGAAATTATCGTGTTTATTGTGTGACATTATATTAAATTATCATGGGATAAAGCTTGTCTCTGATATCTTTATAAACTAGATTTTATCAAGATATCCAGAAGTATTATTATGTCTCATATTTTATATTATATTAGTGAAAACTAATAAGATTAAGCTCTTATAAAGAGCATAAGACTATTACCACACTAATTCAATATACATTTTGTAACATAATCCAGAGCTTTGTTATAATGTAGCAACCTGTGTTATAACTGAGACTGTGCGATAATGAGATTTCACAGTATGACCTCGGTAACCCTTCTCCCAATACAAAAAAGTCCTAGCAAAGTCAAGCTTTCAAGCTTGTACAACATGATGGTTTGGCACTTTCCCCCTGCTATCCTGCTCTCAGGAAGTTTAAATAGTTGTTTTTTAAAATGAAGGATTTAGCCCAGACTTGAACTACGAAGAAGTACATTTTAAAGATTGTCTAATATACTATTGCTTTCTCAATTGATTATCACTGCTTTATCAAGACAAATATAAGGTGTGTATAAATAGAGATTATATGGGACAGGAACAAATCTTACTTCAAATATGTATAAGTAGTAGATTCTCTGTGCCTCAGTTTCCTCATCTATAAAATGAAGGGGTTCAAATTGAGAACCTCTGAGTTCCTTCCCAATTCTAAATCTCTGATTCTATGATCACAAGAACCAATAGCAGCATCACATACTTGACTGAGAACTAGCCTTGCTGTCAAGAAAATTTTGGTTCAAGTCCTGATATCTCCCAACTCTGGGATGTAAGGCAAGTCATTTAACCTTTCAGTGACCTGAGGACATTCTCAAAGACTGTAAATTGCCAAGCATTGTTAGGAATTTCTTCACATTTCTTCCTACCTGTAATTTCTGGTACTAAAAACAAAATTCTGATAAGTTCAAGTATTGAATTGACGTAAAAGGTCTTCAGAAAGCTCCCTAGATGATCCTCTCAATTACACAATGTCAACACAGTCTAAATTTCAAGGGGAAAAAAATGATTTAAAGAATTAAGAAACTGGAAACACCAATTTGGTGATAATGGTATCTCCTGGAAAAACATGTTTTTGACCCTTTACTTATATGAAATGGACATTTTAATTTAAAAATAAAAGAGAAAAGTTTATTGCCATGATGTCATTGACATGCTTGATGCATGATATAAAAAAGCTAGACAGTAGTAATATTTATATCTAGAATTTTAAAGCCTTCTCAGACTCCCTATTAAGTAGTCAATTCTGCCTATTATAAGGCTTTGTGTAGTAGCTCTCCAATTACTGTCCTGTACCCTGACTCCCAACAATAAAGAATCCTATTATAAAAGCAAATCATTGCAAACTTCAAACAGCATGGATTCTAGAGGTACCATTATTAAAGAAAGTGTAGAGATGGCAAACCTTTGATGTTATTAGACATGATGGAAAAAATACACATTTCTATTTGAGTATACTCAGTAAACAGAAACATATTTTTTTTCCCTGCATTAAATGGCCCGAAAACCAATTTGGAGCCACCAAAAGCTTTTCAAAGCAGCCCTCCTTAGAAAAGATGCTTATGCCATTCAAAATTCAAGTCAGCATGCTTTCTCCATCCAAGGCCATCAACTAGAGCTGGAACTTTATTTTCAAAGAGGTTATGAATTCAGAGGTTGTTATTTATTTTACCCAAAGCCATCTCTGGTTTTATGAGTAAAATGTCATAGGTAATGAACTTATCTATGGTAATGAAAAGCTGGTGTATAGCCAGGACCTCAGTCTGAATAATGCCTCTGATTCTACAGAGCTCTTGATGGTAAACTGTTCAAGGTTCCCTGCTAACATTCCTTTTTTTTTTTTTTTGTTCTTATGTTAACCACATTTTGGAATGTAAACTGTGGGCTATGGGATGGGACAACTACACACAAACAGTAATTAATCCTCTTCCTTCTGAATGGGGCCTCTGTCAAAGAGAAGGCAACTTCAAGGTGCATGCCAGGCTCCCAAAGCCCATGGGGTATAGCAGGCCTCACAATTGGGCACATTCATTCAATGAATATCACCTTGTATTCCCTATGGCAAGGGAATGGAACTGTGGCTTCCTGGAAGACTTCACATCTGTGGTCAGCAGAACCACTCATGATGGTAGCTGGTTAGAAAGGAACAGTGGATTGAGTGAAAATCCACTATCTTTTCATTAGTTTTCCTGGAATGGCTATAAGGAGAAGCAGCAAAAAAAAGCCTGAGTTTATCATCTCAGAACACTAAATATTTGTGTGTGGTTTCACATTCCTAAGTACATTTGTTGGTTTGAACTTTACAGTCACCATAGCTTTAAGGTAATACACACATGTCTGATTTATCTACCCTTCAACCCAGTAAATTAATAAGACATTTAGAAAGAATTTTGCTTCTGGTAGCTAAATAGTAGCTTTTGTTCCTTCTTTCTCCTAAGGAACAGGCAATAAATAAACAGCTAAAAGGGAGGCCAGGACACTAAGACCAGATAGACAGTGAGATTTTTTAAAATAGGTGCCACCTACTAGCTCTCTTATCTTGTGGGAGGTCACTTACTCTAACTAAGCATGTCTCCTCATCTGTAAAATGGGAATGAAGATAACTTATACCATCCACCTTTCAGGCTTGTGGTGAAGAAACACTTTATTGTGCTATAGAAAAGCGAGTAGTTAGAAATAATAGAGACTTGTGTGGTTGAATCCAATTTGGGAATATTGGAATAGTGATCAAGTGTTGTGCCTTAAGTGAGAAAGTGGCCTCTGTGTATATTTGTGGTACAGCATAGAGCACTGGTTAGCATAATAGGGGAAAATCTTTACTAGGAGATTGTTGTATTCTTTCATCTTTGCATGAAAGGGGGCATTAAATTCCTTTTTACTTAGAGTGATGGGAATAGGGTGTTCTAATTAACTGCATATTCTGAATAACTTTATATTATTGCATGTCATGTAAAATTGACCACCAAATTTCAAAGAATTAGGATATAGCAAAATGCATTTAAAATTAAGGCTATAGCAGGCTAATTTAATTTTGAGTAATTGCTAAGATTCTTCAGGATATGAGTCATTATAGAGGTATTTTCCAGCAGTCTTACTCCATTAGGACACTATAAATACCAGGTTTAAATTCTTAATCTCTCAAACTAGATTAAACAGGTACCCAGAGTCTGGGCAGATTTCTTGGTGGAAAATCCTTGTTCCCCCCTCCAGGAGAACAACTTCCATTCTCCCCAAGATAAACCTGGAAGATCTATCATCTCTACTCTCATTCCTTTCCCTTGAAAAGGACAAAGCAGTGATAGACTATGACAGCAACCTGCAGGTCTCCCTCATCCAGATTCTTCCATCATAGCATCTCCTGTGTGTAAATCCTCAAAGTTTCTGGGTTTTCTACCTTTTCAAATGCCTCTTCCTGTTCCATGGCTGTGGGTTCTCCCTGAGAGGTCAGTGCCCCAGGCCTGCTATTGACATATCATTAACATCTCTAGTTACTAGAGTCTACCACATCAAACAATTTGGAGGTTAAAGAGTATTTGAAAAGTTCAATGTGTCTGTCTTAGAACCTTTAAAGGTTAGCCTATACAATAATAGTTTAATGGTAGCCATACTATTAGACACTCCATTCAAGAAATGGCTCTCAGTTGTAGAACAGTTACTGAGCTCACTATTGCAGGCGTTTTCCACAACAGGGGACTTTCTACACTTGGGAAATCACAGATATGAACAAAGCTCCCCATGCCCCCCCCCCAAATATATATGTCTTTCTTTGTTTAGGTATGTGTATCTCAAAGCCTTGAGTAAAAATACTTGTAAGATAACAAAGGTAACAGACACCATCTATAGATGTCAGTGAATCTGTGGTTTCCTCACCGTGGTCGCTTCCTTCAGTGTATACACACCATAACCCATCCATGCCTTTTCAACCTGTGTAATTCTTGACCATTTCTTTCCATAAGCCCTCAATGGAGGATATGCCCACTGCCCTGAAGGGCTGCTTCTAGTTCAGACATCTCAAAGTAGATGTTCAGTAGACATCCTAAACTCAACATGTCCATAACAGAACTCCTTAGCTTTCCCCCTAAACCCTTCCCTCTCCCACTTCCCTATTACTATACAGGGCAATGGAAAATGTGAGCTACTCTTTTTGTGAACAAAGCTCCACTAATTCTCCCTTACAAAGCTCATGGTGTGATCTCACTATCTTCAAGGATGCTCGCTTCCTCTGTAGTTGTTACTATGTAGTACCTAAAAACCTTCTTGGCAATTCCTGAATTCAAGAATCTCAGGGATTTGTCAAAACTTAATTATTAGGCAGTGAAAAGAATGCTGCATTTGAAGTCTGGAGATATGAATTCAAATCCTGTCTCTGCCAATTAATATATGTGAGACCCTGCTAACTCCCTTCTCCCTGGGCCTTGGAATTTCCATTTATAAAATGAGGTGTTTGGTCCCTATAGTCACTTCTAGCACTAAGTCTTAAGAGACTCCAAATGAAATTTAAATCTAAGAATAGCCAGGAGCCAAGATAAACAGAGAAATTAATAATTATTCTGGATCATAGATTTATAGGATGCAGAAACTGAAAGAGACCTTAGAGATCATCAAATCTCTTTTATTTCACAGATGATAAAACTGAGTAATGAAAGGTTAAGTGACTCTGCAATGTCATATGGGTAATTAGTGGGGTACATAACACAATTATACCATAGTATTATTTAAGAGTAGAAAAACAATTTATTTTCTGGTTGTTTGGATTTCAGATGAATCAAAGATACTTGATATTTCAGTAAGTTTTGACATTTAACTTGTAACATTTAAGAGATGATTATGAAACAGTCTAAAAACTATATTTTATTGGAATTGGAAGAGTGTCAAGTTATGAATGGTGACTACATTTTCCAGGCCTCTAAATACCATCTTTTAGAATGGACTTCTGTCAAGTAGACATGTCATAGTGGAGAAAGTGTTGCTTTGAGAGTCAAGTAGACCAGGAGCTAGTTCAACTTCAGACATATACTGTGACCCTGACCAGGGTCACTGACCCATCTCCAGCGTCTCAGACATCTCTCAAAGCCTATGAGATATTAAGTTGCTATGTAATCAGCATAGGTGGAGAATGTTTAGTCATGGAATTTCTCTACATGGATTAAATCACAGATCCAAGTTTTTAAAAATGGATCAATGTTAAATAGCCATTATCTTATATTCCCAGTGTATATCATCAATGCAGCATTGATGAAGTGCTAAAAAGAAAAAAGAAAAAAAGAATTGTAAGCTATGATATATAGACATGTGTCTTTTTTATTTTCCTGTCTTGTCAGTTTCCTTCTCCTTGGTTCACACAGACAACTTGAGGATTGGGCATTTTGGGGAGATGGGGCTGGTATTTTATCCAAAAAACCTATTAAGTGATTGTGGACATTCCTAGAAAAGGAAAATTGTTATTTGGTAAGGAAGAAGATGGGTTAGTGGATAGGAAAAGATTATTCTAGCCACAATGTGAAGGGTGAACTTTTGTAGAGTGCAAAAGATGTGAAGTCAAGAAGTCTCAGAATAAAAAGTGAGAAAAAGCAAAGGGTTAAGCACCTAAAAGGAACAGAGTAGACAGAAGAGGCAAGCCTGATAAGAAAAGTGATAAAAGCAGCACTATATCTGTGATATGGTTACATAGCTCTGCCAAGCATCATTTTTTAAAAGATCTTATTAAAAGATATACATGGACCATTTTTTGGCATGTCTCCCTTTTATGAGTCTCATTCTTATGAGAATATTAATTTCTCCTGGCAGGTCTCATTGTCCGGGAAGTGAGTATTGAGATTTCCCGCCAACAAGTGGAAGAGCTCTTTGGCCTTGAAGATTATTGGTGCCAGTGTGTAGCCTGGAGCTCTGCAGGTACCACGAAGAGCCGGAAGGCCTATGTGCGCATTGCATGTAAGTAAGAACTCTCTCCTAGCTGGTGTCAGTGCAGTAGATGGGAGGGAAAAGAGAAAGGCTGCTCAGCATGAGCCTGCTCTGGTTTTCAATCATCCCAGTCAAATAAAGATGAGGTTTGTGTGGTCTTGGTGTGCAACAAGTGACAAAGCAAAAGCTCACTGAAAACCTTTGTGCTTGATTTAGACTTTTGTTTTTGTTTGTTTTTCAGGGTAATGGGGGTTAAGTGACTTGCCCAGGGTCACACAGCTAGTGTCAAGTGTCTGAGGCTGGACCTGGACTCAGGTCCTCCTGAATCGAGGGCTGGTGCTTTATCCATTGTGCCACCTACCTGCCCCCCTTGACTTAAACTTTTGTGGCCTGGGGTTTCAAAGTGTATGCATTCCATTATTTATTATTTATTATTATTATTATTATTTACTTAAACATTAATTAATAAAATCTATTTTTTCTCCCTCTCATACTCTTTAGAACAAATATAGTCAAAGCAAAACATATTCCCAGATTGGCCATGTCCAACATATATACCATTACCTCTCTGTTGGGAAATAAGTAACATACCAGGCCCCACTAAAATCATGGCTGGATATTGTGTTGGTCAGAGTCTTTCAAAGTTGTCTTAATTTTTACCACAGAATGTTATTGTGAATGTCTGACTTGTTCTCTTGATTCTGCTCAGTTTACTTATCATCAGTTTATGTAAATCTAACCAGGCTTCTCTGAAACTCTTCCTTTCATCATCTCTTAAAGCACAATATACATTCATACATTATCAATGCTTCTGTAAGTCCTCTAGGACATCAATAGTAATAGTGTAATAATAAGGAGGAAAAGGAAATGGAAAAGAACAACAAGAACAAGAACAAGAAGAACAACTACCATTTTGATAGCACTTTATGGTTTTCCATATGCTATCGCATTTGATGTCATTAGGGTATCATTTCCTCAATGATTGATTGCTTCAGTGGGCTAACTAGATCCTGAGTAAATGAAAGGGTGGTGGCTGCTTTTAAAAGTGCCTCATTATCAGGGAGAAATATGCATCTTCTCTTGGGGAGTATGATTCCGTTTCCTTAAAGCAGTGTAGTTTGCAAAGCTGCCAAGGCAGTGGCAGCTTGTTATGACAGGACAGTTAAGTTAATATGTTGCCTGGAGCTCAGCACCACAAATATGTTAAGTTAATACGTTGTCTTGCCGGCACCACAAAGAGCCAGAAGCTTTTTTTTTTTTGAGGGAGAGTAAAGGATGATGAAAAGGGTCCTTCTCTGGATTAAATTTCCTCAGGATCAATGTTATACATCTTTCTTTTGGGGTGATGGCATGTCATGCCAAGCTCTTTTTGGTATGTCTGCCTTCAACTGAGTTCTACCCTTTTTCTCCATCTATTGTAATTTTGTGGACAAACCCACATTGGCCCACTTTCTTTGAGCAACTGCAAAGAGGTTGTCTTCCTACTAGGTGGTACCATGGATAGAGTTTTAGATTTGCCATGAGGAAGACCCGAGTTCAAATACTGCTTTAGACACTTACTAGCTATATGAAGCTAAACAAGTTACTCAATCTCTCAGCCCTAATTTCCTAATCTGTAAAATTAGAATAATAATAGCACCTACCTCACAGAATTGTTGTGAGGGTAAAATGAGAGAACATGTGGAAAGCACCTTGCCACCTTTTAGGTGCTATATAAATCCTAGATATTGGTGTCATTATTATTATTATTATTATTATCATAATTAATGAAAATGACCAATAACAAGGTACTATAAATTAAGTAACTAAAGGGTGAGAAGAGAAGGTTATTCCTTAAGAGAATATTTTAAATTAGTTTCTAATCATGAGAAACAGTATGATGGAAAAAGGTATCAATGCATATCTTAGATGTTTTGTGGTCAACAATAACATCTATTTTAAATTATTATTCCAGTTCCATTGCTAAGGCAACCCTTTTTAAATCTCAAGTCATAGATAATAAATTTCCAATTTATAAGAATCCCCTTTTCATCATTTTTTTTTAATAAGGCAGGGTCAGGGTTCTTAGTAGCTGTGTGACTCTGGGCAAGTCACTTAACCCTCATTGCCCTGCAAATAAAGAAATAAATAAATGAACAAAGAAATAAATGGATAAATAAATAGATAAATGAATGAATGATTGAGTGAATAGATGAATAAATAAATAAATTATTGAATGAATAAATAAATAAAACTAAATAAATAGATAGATAGATAAATAAATAAATGAATGAATGAATAAATTAAAAAATAAAATGAAACAAAATAAAATAACACAGTGTTTCACCAGGATACTTAATAGCTACTTACCACTTGAGGGATTAAAAAAAAGTGACCCTTCTGCCTCGGACACAAAAATATAACAAAATTAAATCATTCTTTCCTCTAGAACAAAAATGTAAAATAATTAAAATGTGAGCATTTATTTAAAAAAAAAATTCTCCCCACAGTGTCCTTAACTTTCTTGCCTTCTGCACCATGCCTTCTCTACTGCTAGCTCATCCTGGAACTTTCCTTATTACCTGAGGTCTCCTTGCCCTGAAAAAGCCTACCACCCCATGGCCTGTTTACCATATAAAATATATAAGCCCCTACTCCACCTTCTCCCTTTGGTGAATTGCTTTAGGAAACTCCATTTTGTAAAAGGAACCAGAGCAAGCACCTCTATTCTCCTCTTGACCTCTTTTGCCTGTTATCTTCTTTCATTAGAATGTAAACTCCTCAAAAGTAGAACCTTTCTTTTTTGTTTATATTTGGATCCCTGGTCCATAGCTTAGCACCTTATCTTGCACCTAGTAAATGTTTGTTTCCTTCATTCATTCACTAAAAACTTGCCTTCTTGCCAATTGACTAAATCTTTAGATACTTAGAAAATATTCGAATATCCAAGTGAATCTGTGATCTTATCAACGTGTCTATTTACTCCAACAATATATTGCAACCCAGCTATGACTGTTCAATCTATGGGATTCATCCATGTTTTCCCTGACCATAATCATCATTCTGCACGTTGGGAACCTCCCTTGCTTTTCCCTAACATTTTTTTCTATTTTTTTTTTACTTTGAATTTAAAATACCCAAAAAAATAAAGACCCCTATTTTCACACACTGCAGAATATGAAAAGAGAATGCTATATGAAAATGTAAATCTCCACTTTATAATGCTTGTTTTATTAAGTTTATAATAAATTCAACAAGTTACTTTACAAACTATCCCTTTTGTCTGTCCTTCCTTCTGAACTTCCTTATGCTTTTTTCTATTTTTAAGTTGATTCAGTGACCCTCTTTTTTAACATTACTATTTATAATCCCCTGACTCCCTCCCCACCTCATTGAAAAGAGAAAGAACAGAAAAACCTTTTTAACAACTAAGCATAGTCAAGCAAAAGAATACATAGTTTACATACCAAAATATGTTTTTTTCTATACTTTGTGTTCACCACCCCTGTTAAGAGGTGGCTAACATGTTTCATCTTCTGTAGACATGACTTGTCATTGCATTCATTATAATCCTGAAATCTTTTAGTTTTTGCTCTTTATAACGTTTGCCTTGTACAAAATATTTTCCTATTTCTCACTTTATTTGGCATATGTTCGTATTTCCCAGGATTCTCTGAAATGGTCTCTTTTGTCATTTATTATAGGTAATATTGCATTACATTCATATGACACAAGTTGTTCATCCGTTTCGCAATTGTCAGAGGAAATATAAAGCACCTTCTTAGATTCTAATTCTTTACCTTTCTTTTTTTATTCCTTTGACTCTCCACAGCTCCTTTCATTTGTTCAAATAAATTTGCTTTTCTAGGGTTCTCTGGACTCTAGTATGTATATTCAAAGTTCCTACACAGCTCTGGTATTTTCATCAGGAATACTTGAAAGCTCTTTCCCATTAAAGTGTCATTTTTCCATCTAAGGTTATACCCAGATTTATAGGATAATTTATGCATGGTTATAAGCTTATAGCCTTTTATAATATTGTACTCCCATATCTTTTCTCATTTGTGTTGAAGTTGCCAGGTCTTGTGGAATTTTACTGTAGTTTATTGGTATTTGATTGTTTTTCCTTTTTGGATGCCTCCATTTTTTTTCTTTGAGCTGAAAGTTTGGAACTTTGGCTATGACATTCCTGAGATTTTTCCTTTTGTACTTTCCTTTTGAAATTAGCATCGTGCCTGGCATATAGCAGTTCTTTAATAAATGCTATTGCCTTGATTATATAGTATCAACTAAATAGATATTTATATAGTATCAAGAAACAATAAGCATGGTGGAATCTTGTGTTCTTTCCATCTTAAAGTCAGTTGTGTGATTTTTGTTTGTTTGTTTGTTTTTTGTTTTTTTGGTGAGGCAATTGGGATTAAGTGACTTGCCGAGCGTCACACAGCTACTAAGTGTTAAGTGTCTGAGGCTGGATTTGAACTCAGGTTCTCCTGAATCCAAGGCCAGTGCTCTATCCACTGTGCCACCTAGCTGCCCTCAGTTGTGTAATTTTTAAAAATATGGTTTTCTGTTTAATATCATTTGAAAAAGCCTTCCTGCTCCCTTATAATGATCCTACATGACTAGGTTATTATAATAATATTTTATTTACTTATTTTTATTTATGGGAAATTCAGTTGAACTTATAGTATTTTATCACTTTTTTTGGTTGTAATAATGTCTGAGACTTTTCCCCACCACACCTTTGGAATATTACCCTCCTTCAGATACCTTGATTATTGCTCTCCTCAATGTCCTTACACTTATGTCACCTCCACGACAGACCTCCTCTTTCATATCCTTGATTTAGTCCAGTCTTTCTTCTCATGTTTGTTTTTTCAGTGCCAGATGAAAAAAAAAATGTTATGAAAAGCTCTGCAGTTTGTTTCCATCTTTTCCCAATTTCACATTCTCCTTTGAGTTTCATACTTATATGACCTCAAAATGATTTTTTATTTGAGTTTCTTGCCAAGCTTTCTCTAAGCTGATTTTACCCTCCAACACTTTTCTCTGTTTATGAATGAATGAGTGAAAGAATAAAGTATTTATTAAGCATTTACTATGTGCGAAGCACTGTCCTAAGAGAGAGGAATGCAAATAGGAAAGTAAGAAAGTCCCTGCTCTCAAGGGGCTCTCATGATGAATCAACACATATGCAAAGTGTTAGCCACAAGTCACATGGAAATGTACCATGGTCCTTAGGGTGCGGTTGCAAAGCAGAGGATGATTGGAACTATTGTAATTGGTAACAATGTTCTTTCATCTAAATAAATCATTCTTTGGCATCAGCCACTTATTTAAAGAAGACTAGTTGCTTTAATTGTACAAAAAAATCCTTTTTTCGCCTTTTTGCTCTTTTTTTAGTTTTGTCTTATTTTTGTCTTGGCTCTACATGTCAGTAGTCTGACTGTACACAGACATCTAAGTCAAGAATAATTTCCATATCATTAGCTGGTTGTTTCTTGTCTGTTCAAATGGGATCAACTTTACTTTTGGTGCTGTTGTTCAATGTTTCTCATGTCTTGTATCTTCAGATTATTTTCTTTAAAACATATTTATGATGTGTTAAGCATGAATTTTCTAAGTTATATAAAAGTATTCAACTTTTATATCTTTAATTATGATCTCTATTTTCCAAAATATTTTACACTATCCTCATATATTCCCACCTTTATTTTAAAGTTACCAATTAGAAAAGTATATGTTGATTTTGTTCAAAGGGTCTTGTCAAGTTCTTCCAGGAATGCCTATTCTTTACACTCTGTGATAAATATTTTTTCTTTTATGTGAGTCTTTGGTTTTCTTTTTGCAAATACTTTACATGAACATTGGAGTGTAAGATGAGCAAAGATTCCACAAAATAAACTTCCTTAATGTCCATAGACAAACAACTCTGTCAACTCCTTTATTTCCTTCTCCAAGGAGAACTTGTGAGCATACTTCCATGTAGTTCCTACTTCCTTCTGTCTTCTGATTTCATTTTGGATAAGAACATCAATATTGGTATTATTCAATTGCTCTGGTAGAGTGGCATGTTCACTTGATCACGACAAAGATCTCACATTTTGAATGCCAACAGCTAAAGTCATGATGATGCAAAAGCTATGATTCTCAGCACCCTCAGCTTCCTTTTCTTCCACTATAGTTCATGGCAGAGGTGTAAGGGATCTATAAAGAACTGAGGGTTATTTTGTAGTTTGCTTTGTGTTATGGATTGTGTAATGATTGGAATGATGCCACCTGCTGGAGACTTACTGTAGGAAAGCTCCGCCATGAGGAGAAGGTGCCCGAGGGCAAGACATGTGGCTTTTCTTCAGCTTCAGGAAGGGACGGTTTGCTTGTGGGAGGGAGGGGGGCAAGGCTGGCGCTCTCTCTTTTGTCAGGACTCTGGTTTGAGAGTGGAGCTAGAAATGAGCTCTCCCTTTAATATATAGATGAATCTAGGCCTTTCTCTCTCTCTTTACCAAATTCTTACTCTCCTTAATAAATGCTTAAAAGTCTAACTCTTGCTAAAGCTTATAATTTATTGGTGACCACTCATTAGATATTTTAGACAGACTAGCTAGAATTTTAGCCCCTTACAATTGCCACGGAAAATGAATTTATCCCCAAAAGGTCAGCCTCTAAGTGTTCTTTTTTCTGATGCTGATCCTCAGAAAACAGATATAATATATTGCCAGGACTGTAATTGAAGCCTTTATTAATGGTGAAACAAACTAGGATTGGTTCTCTAAGGGCATAGTCTCCGAGAACCAAGTTCACCTCCAAAGCAAAATGATCCATCCAAGTGGGACTTTATGGAAATCAGAGAACAAGAAGAGTTTTTTTCCTATTAAAAAAGATCAATTTACCTATAGAATCTTTTCACCTTCATGGAATGAGACTCAAGATCTCTATTTGCCTAGCCACATGGTTAAAAATAAGTAGAATTCCAGGGATAAGGATACATTCATCAGGACTCTGATAGAAAATTATGGAGGTTCTGCTTCTTGGGTAGGCTGGCCCTGAATAGCTCTGATCCTTTGTAATGTTTTAGAAAGCTTATACATAACTGTTTCTGCACTGCATCAAGTGGGTTTTGGTGGTTTGCCCAGGAACATTTGACAGATGGCCATCACATTAACTTCAATTAAAGGTTTGAATTTATCTCAGACAAAGATAACATTATGATGCTAAGGTTATGTAAGTGCAATTACCTTTCATGTAATTAGATTTATGTATAGCAAGAACACAATGGAGTGGCTTTTAGTGCTTCCATAATAAATACTTGTTTTCTGAGGTTTATAACTTATCTATGAAAATGTAATCTAAGCAAAAAGTTGGCACACAAGGTCATGACTCAGGAAACTTTTTTTGGGTTTTGCATTTTTGCCAGGAGGAAGAGACACTTTGGGAGAGAAAGACAGAGAGAAATAAGAACACAGAGAGACAAAAAGAGAGGCACAGAGAAAGAGACAAACAAGAAGAAGGAAGGAAGGAAGGAAGGAAGGAAGGAAGGAAGGAAGGAAGGAAGGAAGGAAGGAAGGAAGGAAGGAAGGAAGGAAGGAAGGAAGGAAGGAAGGAAGGAAGGAAGGAGGGAAGGGAGGGAGGGAGGGAGGGAGGAAGGAAGGAAGGAAGGAAGGAAGGAAGGAAGGAAGGAAGGAAGGAAGGAAGGAAGGAAGGAAGGAAGGAAGGAGGGAAGGAAGGAGGGAAGGAAGGGAGGGAGGGAGGGAGGAAGGAAGGAAGGAAGGAAGGAAGGAAGGAAGGAAGGAAGGAAGGAAGGAAGGAAGGAAGGAAGGAAGGGAGGAAGGAAGGAAGGGAGGGAGGAAGGAAGATTTTATGTACCATCTAGTAGATACATTTGGGGGGGGGGGCCTGAGGCAGTTGGGTTAAGTGACTTGCCCAGGGTCACACAGCTAGTAAGTGTCTGAGACCGGATTTGATCTCAGGTCCTCCTGACTCCAGGGCCAGTGCTTTATCCACTGCGCCACCTAGCTGCCCTGATACATTTTTTTAAATTAATAAAGTATTTTATTTTTTTTTCCGTTACATGTAAAGATAGTTCTCATCTTTTGTTTATACAAGCTTTACAATTTCAGATTTTTCTCCCTCCCTCCCCTCCCTTCCCCCTCCCCTAGACAGCAGGTAATCTGATATAGGTTATATATATATATATATATATATATATACACACACACACACACACACATATATATGTGTGCATATATACATATATATACATATATACACATATACACATAATAATATGAATCCTATTTCTGCATTAGTCATGTTATAAGAGAAAAAATCAGACCAATGATGAAAAACCTCAAAACAGAAAAAAACAACAGCACCAAAAACAAAAGAAATAGTATGGTTCATTCAGCATCTATACTCCACAGTTCTTTTTTTTTTTTCTTGGATTTGGAGATCCTCTTCCATCATGAGTTCCCTGGAACTCTTCTGTACCATTGCATTGGTGAGAAGAATATATCCATCACAGTAGATCAACACTCAATGTGTACAATGTTCTTCTGGTTCTGCTCATCTCACTCATCATCAGCTCACGCAAGACCCTCCAGGTTTCTCTGAATTCCTCCTGCTCATCATTTCTTACATCGCAATAGTATTCCATTGTATTCATATGCCACAACTTGTCCAGCCATTCCCCAATTGATGGGCACCCCCTCAACTTACAATTCCTTGCCACCATGTAAAGAGCAGCTATAAATATTTTTGTACATGTGGGTCCCTTTCCCCATTCCATGATTTCTTTGGGAAAAAGACCCAAAAGTGGTATTGCTAGGTCAAAGGGTATGCACAGCTTTATCGCCCTTTGGGCATAATTCCAAATTGCTCTCCAGAATGGTTGGATCAGTTCACATCTCCACCAACAATGAATTAGTGTTCCAATTTTCTCACAGCTTCTCCAACATTTATTATTTTCCTTTTTTGTCATTTTAGCCAACCCTGATACATTTTTAAATAAGAGATTTTCATTCTTTTATTATTACAAATTACTCCAATCTCTAACATCATTTACACAGTAGGCAGTCTTAAAATAATATGAAGTCAAGAACATCTTCTCCCTGGTATGGGAATAGAGTGGCTTTCCACATAAAAATCTTGAACTCATGTGCAAAACTGAACTTAGTCTATTTTCCTCTAAATCATTCCTATGATGCTGTATGTGGGCCAAGAAGTACCAGTTAGAACTGAACATGGAACAACTGATTGGTTTAAGATTGGCAAAAGAGTATGATAAGGCTGTATATTGTCACCATATTTATTTAACTTATATGCGGAGTATATCATATGAAATGCCAGGCTGGATGAAGCAAAAGCTGGAATGAAGGTTGCCAGGAGAAATATCAACAATCTCAGATATGCAGATGGTACCACTCTGATGGCAGAAAGTGAAGAGGAATAGAGAAGCCTCTTGATGAGGGTGAAAGAGGAGAGTGTAAAAGCTGGCTTGAAGCTTAACATCAAAAAAACTAAGATCTTGGCAACTGGTACTATCACTTCCTAGCAAATAGGGGAAGAAGAAATGGAATCAATGTCATATTTTATATTCTTGGCCTCAAAGATCACTGCAGATGGCAACTATAGCCATGAAATTAAGACACTTGCTCCTTGGAAGGAAAGCTACGGCAGATCTGGACAGCATACTAAAAAGCAGAGACATCACCTTGCCAAGAAAAGTTTGTATAGACAAACGTACAGTTTTTCCAGTAGCCATGTATGGCTGTGAGACGATCAACACTTTCAAATTGTGGTACCAGAGAAGACTTTTGAGAGTCCCTTAGACAACAAGGAGATCAAATCAGTCAATATTTAAAGGAATTAATTCAGGCTGTTTCACTGGAAGGTCAAATACTGAAGCTGAAACTTAAATATTTTGGCCACACAATGAGAAGACGGGACTAGTTTGAAAAGACCCTGATGCTAGGAAATATTGAAGGAAAAAGGAAAAAGGGCTGGCAGAGGATGAGATGGCTAGATAATGTCACAGAAACCATGAACATAAACTTGGATAGACTTCGAGAGATAGTGGAGAACAGAAGTGACTGATCCAAGGGGTCATGAAGAATTGGACCCGACTAAATGACTGAACAACAACAAAAAACTTCCTAGTTTGCCTATTTCTGTAGAGTACATCACCAGCCTCCCTATCCTTCAGTCTCACAACTTGGGAGTCATCCTTTACTCTTCTCTCTCTCTCTCTCTCTCTCTCTCTCTCTCTCTCTCTCTATATATATATATATATATATATATATATATATATATATATATATATATATATATTTATTTATCCAATTTGTTGTCAATACCTGTCAATTTCATCTTTGCAATATCACCTTAAAATGCCCTCTTCTCTCTAGTGCAAACCCTCATCACCTCATACCTTGATTATTACAGTTGTCTGCTGGTGGGTCTGCCTGTCTCAAGTCTGGCTTCACACCAATCCATCATCCATTCAGCCACTAAAGTGAATTTCTGAAAGTGTAGGTCTGATCATGTTACTACCCATAGGCCTCTACTCAGTACTTCCCAGTAGCTCCTTATTTCTTCCAGGGTCAAATATAAAATGCTCTATTTGTGGGACAGCTAGGTGGCGCAGTGGATAGAGCACTGGCCCTGGATTCAAGAGGACCTGAGTTCAAATCCGGCCTCAGACACTTAACAGTTACTAGCTGTGTGACCCTGGGCAAGTCACTTAACCCCAATTGCCTCACACACACAAAAAAATGCTCTATTTGGCATTCAAAGCCCTTTCATGGCCTAGCTCCCTTTTACCTATACAGTCTTCTTACAATTAACTTCCCAACCTGTACTCTCTGATCTAATGACCCTGGCCTCCTGCTAGTTCCACAAATCAACTCCATCCCTCTGCTCTGGGAATTTTCTTCGACTGTCCCCCATGCCTGAAACACTCTCCCTCCTCCATTCTATCTGATGACCTCCCTGGCTTCCTTTTAAATCCCAACGAAAATTTTATCTTCTATAGGAAGCCTTCCCCAACTCCTTTTAGTTCTGTGCCTTCACTTTGTAATTACTTCCTTTTTCTCCTGTATATAACTTGCTTTTATGTGTGTGTGTGTGTGTGTGTGTGTATATGGATTTATGTGCATATTGTCTCCCCCACTAGACTGTAAGCTCCTTGAAGGCTAGGCTATCTTTTGCCTCTTTTTTGTATCCCCAGCACTTAGCACAGTGGACCTTTAATAAATGATAATTGATTGATTAATAGTCATTTTACTCCCAAATCCAGGAATTTCAGAGAGAATCATGTATTCCCTTGTAGTTTTCTTTAAGGGCAGGTGAAGTTCCCCTTATGTAGGATCTATGAATGGATACAAATGTGTCACCATCAGCATTAAATTAGGCAATTGGCTCCAAGTTGGCTTGGGTTGGTTCTAAATTAGAGGGCAGGCAGAGCGGAGGAGGATGGAGAGAAATGCTTCTCCTTCCTGTGTCCAAGAAACATGCATTCTTTAGTGGGTAGGAAAGGATTATGCTTCATTTCAATGCTGATCATTTACACATTGAGAAAAAAAATTATCCTCTAAGGAATTTATGATCAGCTATCCCCTGAAGAAACTACAAATTAGAATTAATATCTTCAGATTAATCCTTAGTGTAAAATCACTAGTGAGTACTTTTTCACATTTTCAGAAATGTGCAATTTTATGGGACTTTGCACAAAACATGATTTTTCTTTATTTCCTTTTTGGTTTGTCTACAAGGCAGAGAACTATACTGTTAATAGTTTTTGAAGCAAGTAATTAAGATCTGTCACCAGAAACCACCACTACACACCCCTCCATGCCCCAGAACAACAACAACAACAAATGACCATAGACAAAAAGTAACATCTGTAGTCCCAATGTACATATTTTGGTCAGTTTGTGTTTTGATACCCAAAAACAAGTATTGGAGAAAGAGAAGGGAGGCAATGTCACTTTTGACTTTTGCAATTTTTTGTTTGTTTGGTTGGTTGGTTTTTTGCAGGGCAATGAGGGTTAACTGACTTGCCCAGGGTCACACAGCTAGTAAGTGGCAAGTGTCTGAGGTCACATTTGAACTCAGGTCCTTCTGAATCCAGGGCCGGTGCTTTATCCACTGTGCCACCTAGCTGCCCCTGCAATTTGAATCAAAAAGAAATTAATTTAGTTTTTAATTCATATTTTATCTTTATTAAGGGGGAAGGAAATTAAAACCGTATGTCTTTTTTTGTGGGGCAATGGGGGTTACTCGGGGAACTCAGATCCTCCTGAATCCAGGCTGGTGCTTTATCCACTGAACACACCTAACTGCTCCCAAAACTATATAATATCTTTATAGTTTCCTTACCCCTAAATTTCAAATACAACTGGAGGAGTTGTTAAATTTAAAAATACTTTTTCCATATTTTTTTAAATACAGGAAAGATAAGCTAGTCTATCTCTGGAAACTAGAACTGTTGCAAGCTTTCTAGGTTATGTGACATCAAGGCAGAATTTTTTTTTTCATTTCCTGAACACCTACATGGCACATACTCAAATCCCTCATGAACTAGTTTGTTCAGTTTGTTCAGTAGTAATTTATCCTTAAGAGCCAGGTATGATGTTACAAATAATGTCACCACCCTGTATAAGCTATTAAAGTTTAAAAGTGCACTATGAATTTTTGAATGTGTATATACATAAACTTAAGTACATATAAGCATAGATGCACATACATGTATATACACACTATATACACACATAATATTTCAAAAGCTTAAACTATTAAAGCTTAAACTGTAATACTGGTGGTGGTGGTAATAGTAGTGGTAGTAGTAGTAATAGTGGTGGTATTAGTGGTAGCAGTAGTAATAATGGTGGTAGTAATAGTAATAATAATAATATCTAGCACTTATATAGCACTTACTATAAGTGCTAAGTGCTTTACAATTATTATCTCATTTGATCCTCATAACAACCCTGAGAGGGAGGTGTTATTATCCTCATTTTAAAGCTGAGGAAACTGAAACAGACAGAGGTTAGGTGACTTGCCTAGGGTCATGCAGCTAGTAAGTATCTGAAGCCTACTTTGAATTCTAGTCTTCCTGACTCCAGACCTGGAACTCTATACACTGTACCACATAGCTACCCAATGAGACTTTGGTGTACCCAGTGTGTGTACGTGTGATGTATGTGTATACATACATGCATAAGTATGTGTGTATATGTTTTACACACACATGTGTTCATTGTATGTGGTGTGTATGACCCTGTATATATATGCATTTATAGATGCGTTGTATGTGTGGGCATGTATGCATGCGTGTGGGGGTAGGTGCATGCATATATGTGTGTATAGGTGCATATATATGTGTGTATATATTTGTATGTGTGTACATGTGTGTATTCATGTAAGTTTTAAGAGTCTAAAACTTCACTAAGATTTTTGGAATACCCTGTATATAAACAGTTCTGCCTCCTCCAACACATACTTACTTGGGGAATGTAACAATAAAAATATCATTTTAAAATATAAATACCATGCATCTCACTGAAGCAGATCTTACATGTTTAATGCAAAGTCAGGCACATGTTAGGGAATCCAGAGCATTCTGGTTAAAGGGTGGAAGTCTCATTTAGAAGTACTGCTATGGTTCATGAGTTAGATTTCGTGCTAGGGATGTCAAATCCCTGATTTGCTGTGCTGGGATGGACTACTATGTCTCACTTCAGAGACACACTAAGTTAGTCTTATAATTTGACAAATAATTATTAAAATGACTGTGCAAGGGAGATAGGGATGAGCTACAGAGAAACACCCTCCGGAAGTATAAACTATACCAGGGCAGATACACCATACACACAAATAAGTATAATTAAAGGTAAGTTGGCAAAGGAAAGATGTAGAGAAACTCCTCCAAGAAAATGTGAGACTCCAGCTGAACAAAGAAAGCACAATACCAAATCTTAATCAGCAACAAGTTGTCTGTTTTATAGAAAATCTGACCCCATAATGTGGTATTCTCTAAAGACCCCTTGACTATGAATGATCAATTTGGCCCACCTCCTCCACTAACAAGCTATGTGACCCTGTACAAGGTACTTTAAACCAGAGATTCTTAAACTGGGTTGGGTATGTAATATTTTGATAGCTATTTCAATATAATTTGTTTCCTTTGTAATCCTGTGCATTTTATTTTATGTATTTAAGGGGTCCACAGGCCATACCAGATTGCCAAAAGTGTCTATGACACAAAAAATGTTAACTACTCCACTTTAAATTCTTCAAGTTTCAGTTCAATCATCAATAAAAAGAAGGTTGAAGTAGGCTTTTTCCATGCCAAATATTCCACTTCATGCCCCAGTGAGAAGTTTTTTCAACCTGAATCATCTAGATCAACTGTCTACACAGATAAGGTTATCCGTATAATTGCCAGATTTCCACTTGGCAGAACTCTGTGCAATGACATTTAATGACTATCTCCTGACAAGATTTATTTAAACATTTGTAACCTCACAGCATTTTAAAATCCTAGCACTTAAAAATGAACATTTTCTTTTTTTTTTCAATTTGAAGAAAGGTTATGTATTAAAGTTCTTTTAAAAAGTAGTCATAAATTAATTCAAGGAATATTTTAAACCATTTGTTGAGCAATTATATTAGGCTTTATGAGTGATACAAAGAATAGGGAAAATAGCATAAACTAATGAGAGCTGGGATTGTTCCATCTTTTGTATATACAACCCCAGGTGCTAGTATAGGGTCTGGCATATAGTAGGATCTGCATCAATACTGATTGATTGATAAGATACAGCTCCTGTCCTCATGAAGATTATAATCTAGTATGGGGATAAGACATATAAAATTCATATATTATTGGGATAATTGTTGTTCATATTTCCTTTTCAAAGAGGACCAGTGACATAATAGGTGATGTCCTGACTTGCACATCAATTAGATATGTCAGTCAGAGTTGTACAAAGTCATCAGTCTCTTGCAGGGTTTGGTTTGTGATAAGTAGAAGTATGTATAGAATGACTACATATACATATACATATACATATACATATACATATACATATACATATACATTTGCACATGTGCAATACACATAAATATACATGTGTATATATACACATATATACATATCTGTGTCTAATGGTAGCCATCGGGGGAGGGAGGGATTAAAATTAAAAGAAAAAGAAAGTTGCACGACAATTTCTATTTAATAGAATAGCAAATTGTACTTAATAGATTGGCAGTTTCACATATGATTATCTTTTTTATTCTATGTTATAGAAATATTTTTTTTATTTCATAAATTAATAATAAAATAAATAATATTTAAAAAACAAAACAATAAAAACTAAATCTTCAACAGAGAGACAGAGATTCAATATCAAAACATCAAAAAGAAACCCATCAAAATGACTTCTAGAAGGTGAGATACAGGATTGTTATTGCTTTAAAAAGGATGGAACAAAATTACCCCTGGAGCCTGGAAGGTACAAGGTTGGTCCGCCTTGACCTCAAACCAGATAAGTTTCCAGGCAACAAACAAGAAAACAAGGAAAAAGGGGGTGTACTAGGGAGGGGAGAAAAACAGAAACATGCTTGAATTCTCCTTTGCTCTCCAGATGTGCACTGCCTCCAGCTGCTCCTCTATCAAAAAAGCATGGGGAAGAATAGCAAAGAGACAGAAAATTCCTTTAAAAGACCTCTGTGTTCTAAGCCCAACTTGCTACTTCCAATCTAGTCAGGTCACGTGTTGTTATTTTTCTTCTTACAAGAGTCTATTCTTGCTTTTTTGTTGTCCCTCTGAGTTCGTGTCAATATCATACCATCCACATGCCACCAGCATGTGTGCCAGAACTGAGGGTCAATTAAGGTGTCATTTGTTCTAGCCACTTGACTTACTGGATCTCCTTTTTCTGAGTCCTGTTTCTGGCTAGCGACAAGTGGTAGAGGGGTGTTATTATGTTCCCCTTTTCAAATGGCTCTAAAATAATTTAATGTCCATTGATAATTATATTACTAAAGCCACTAGTAATATCCAAGTCTTCTGACTCATAATCCATTAAATCTTTAAGTACTTATTAAGCAAGCACTGAGAGACACATGTACAAAGCCATCCCCCCACCTGATGAACATCACCCCAACTTTGAATTCAACTTTTTAAAAAATCTCTTTTAAGGTACCAACCTAGTAGTGGTATTGCTAGATCAAAGAGTATGGGTGGTTTTATAGTCCTTTGGCCATAGTTCCAAATTGTTCTACACAGTGTTTGAATCAGTTTACAACGTTACCAAGAGTGTATTAATGTCTCATTTTCCTCATATGCCCCACAACATTTGGCATTTTCCTCTGCTGTCCTATTATCCAATCCAATAGGTATGAGGTAGTACCCAGAGGTGGACACATGTACAAAGAATGAAAGAATCCCTAGTGGCAAAGAGCTTGCATTATAATGAATGAGCTGATTATATATAAAAACATATACCACATAAAGATAAAATTAATAAATACAAATACATGTCTATATAGTCACACATATACATACTCAAAGTAATTAAATACAAGGTAGTTTGGGAGAGGGGGCACTGGCACTTGGGAAATCAGCAAAGACTTTGCACAGAAGATGGTGCTTGAGGTATAGGTTAAAGAAATGGAGGGACTTTTAGAGGCAAAGATAAGGTAGGAGTGCATTTCAGGAAACTGAAGCAGGAGATGGAGTGTTATGGGTGGAGGGAAATGAAAGCAAATTTAGCTAGCTCACAGAGTCGGTGGGGGGAAAATAATGTCCATTGAGACTTGAGAGATAGTGTGGTGCCAGGTCATGTAGGAATTTATTTTATCTTTGAGGTAATAGAAAGTCAATGGGATTGGTTAGGTAGGGAAGTCACATGATCAGATTTGGGTTTAAGGAGATTTCCTTGGCATCAGTATGCAGGGTAGATTAGAGAGGCCAAATCAATCCGGCAAGTTTTTATTAAGTGCTCACTATATTTCAAAGTACCATGCTGGGTTCTGGGAAGATAAAGATGAGCAAAAAGAAAAACAGTCGCTGACCTTGAGAGGTTTCTAGGAAGGGAAGATAACACTGAAAAGAATAACAGGAAGCTAAAAGGAGAGGGAAGAGGTGATAGGAGGAGGAATGAAAGTACCCAATGTGGAGCATTGTGGGGAAAATCCTAAATACAGCCTGAAAAGGAAGACATGGCCAGGCTGGTCTGTTTCCTTTAAATGAGGGTTCTAGGAGGAGCCAGCCAATCAGGAGAGGCCACTGGGACTGTGTGGTGGAAGATTTAAGGCAGGGAGACCTATTAGGAGATGTTGCAATAATCTAGGTAGACGAGAGCCTGAAGTGAGATGGTAACTGCCTTAGTTGAGAGAAGGGTTCAGATACTAGAGATGTTGAGAAAATCGAAAGAATTTGCAACTAATTGGTTATGTGGGTTCAACAAGAGTGAGGAGTCCAGGATAATGGTAAAAATATGAACTAGAGACACTGGAAGGATAGTGGTACCTTGAACAAAAATAGGAAAATTTGGAAGAGGGAGGATTTAGGAAGAAAGATAATGAATACAGGGCTAACACTGTTATATATATATATATATATATATATATATATATATGTTAACTGAGACATCCAATTTGAAATGTCCAATAGGCAATTGGAGATGTAAGACGAAAGCTCAGGTGAGAGACTGCAACTGAATATAAATTCGAAAATCATCTGCATCGAAATGATGATTAAACTGATGAAAGTTGATGAAGATAACAAGGGAGAGAGAGAAAGTATAAAGGAAGAATAAGAAGACCCAGAACAGAACCTTTTTCACTACAAGGTTTCAAAGATATTTTTGCTATACCTGGTCAAAAGAGGAAATAGTATAAAATATAGTCTATATGCTATAAAATTTATAGGAGAATTATAGCCTTATATTAATTCCTAATTAGGGATCCCTGTTGCTGAATTCTGTACACATCAAGAACACATGATTAAAATGTTGAGTGTGTATATGTATACATGCATATACACATACATGCATACATATACATGTGTGCACACATATACACATACTTATATGGCTACGGACATATTCACTCTTTAAAAACAAAGACAAAGTTAGCAAGTGATGGAGATAATAGCTGTTGCATAAGACCACAAAAACATAGTGTGTTTTAAAATTTATGAAGCTCTCTCTGTACATTATTTCATCTAATCTTTATAAGAATTCTCTAAATTAGGCCTTTGGATAGTTATGTTTGCAGATCAGGAAATTGAGGGTCAAAGAAGATAAATGACTTCAGTATTGCCCCTGCTATCTCTGTAATTGAGCTCCTTCCTTCTTACCTTTTCCTGCATCTATATTAATCTTTTTCTTGCATCCCTTCTCTGCCATCTCCAACACATCCTTCACTGAGCTGCCAAAATCCCCTTAGATTTCAACTCTTTCGTGCAAGTTTTCCTCATGTTCTCACCTGGTGAAAAAAAAAAATCCCTCTCTCCCTAAACCTCTCATGATACTTTGCTTGCTCAATGCATTTCTAGTGAGCAGAAATAGTCTATCATTCTGAAAGATTTGTTTTACTTCTGATTTCTGAAAAGTGTCGGTCATGTCTAATCATTTGCCTCTCCTGTGTTAGCTCTGCCTAGAAGAAATCATGTCTAAAATCAAAACAAAAAATCCTTTTATACCATTGCCCCTTCACAAAAGCCCTCTTCTTTATCTATAGGTGTTGCTCCACTGTGCTAGATTCCTGAATTATTGCCAGAGAAGGAGTTTCCTGGAAGAAATTTAAAAGGCTTTCAGAAAGGAAGCGTTACCTTATGGTAACACTTTTTTTCTTTTATTAACTTAGATCATTGTAGGGGCAGCTAGGTGGTGCAGTGGATAAAGCACCGGCCTGAGTTCAAATCCAACCTCAGACACTTGACACTTACTAGCTGTCTGATGCCAGGCAAGTCACTTAACCCTCATTGCCCTGCAAAAAAAAAAAAGAAAAGGAAAGAAAGAAAGAAAGAAATAGAGCATTGTAGCTATTAAATAGTTGTCTGACAATTAAAAGTCAGACATTAAAATATTATATTTGAGGGGGCACCTAGGTGGCGCAGTGGATAGAGCTCTGGCCCTGGATTCAGTAGGACCTGAGTTCAAATTCGGCCTCAGACACTTAATACTTCCTAGCTGTGTGACCCTGGGCAAGTCATTTAACCCCAACCGCCTCACCAAATATATGTATGTATATATGTATATGTATTTTGTGTGTATATATACTTATATGTATGTGTATATGTGTATATATATACATATATAAATATAAATATATAATATTTGATCATGCCTAATGGTTAGGCCTCAAAAATGCAGACATTGTGAGGTATAGTTTCCTATCTAAGTTAAAATCCAAATTCTTGATGGTTGTTTTTTGATAAGTGGAAAAGACATATAGAGTAACCCTTAAAAAGGTAGATAGGCAGTAATTACATTACACTATATATACAATTGGACAATTTGTCACAAAATTTGTGTTCCCCATCCCCCTATTTTTTAATATTTAGATTCATTTGTATTAATTTTTTTTCATTTTGAGGGCTTCTAACTCAGTAGTCATAAAAACAACATCCTATCTATCAACAAATGGGGAACTCTTATTCTCCTGAAGCCTTCATCTGACTTCTGATCTCATTGATCAACTGAAACTATTCCCTTCAAAGTCACCACTGATCTCATTGCCATATCTGATGGCCTTTTCTCGATCTTCATGCTTCTGGCCCTCAATGCAGTTCCTGACTATTGATCACCTTCTCCTTGATAGTCTTCTCTCTGCATTTTCTCTGGCTATTCCTCATTCCTATTCCTTCTTCATCTGGGTCTCCCAGCTTCCTCCAAAATTCAGCTATAATCTCACCTTCTGCAAGAAACCTTTCCATGTCCCTTTTAATGCTGGTGCTTTCCCTCTGGGATCAGCTCCAATTTACCCTGTTTATATCTTTTATTACATAGTTGTTTACATGGTGTTTCTATCATTAGAATGTGAGATTCTTACGGTCTGATTTTTTTTCTTAATTTGTATAATTTTTTTTGCCTTTCTTTTTAATTCCCAGAATTTAGCAAACTGCCTGGTGCATATTAGGTGAATCTATAACTAATGCTTGTTGACTGATTGCCTAAGTCAAGGGTATTTTTCCCCATCACACAGATATCTTCCTGACTTTCCTACACTCTTGAGTTATGCCTCAACAGAGAACTAGTAGTTCTCACATGAAAATATTAAGAAGAAATTGCTGGGGCAGCTAGGTGGCGCAGTGGATAGAGCACCGGCCCTGGAGTCAGGAGGACCTGAGTTCAAGTCCAGTCTCAGACACTTGACAATTTACTAGCTGTGTGACCCTGGGCAAGTCACTTAACCCCAATTGCCTCACCAAAAAAAAAGAAAGAAAGAAAGAAAAAAGAAATTGCTAACAAGAGTTTTCTACAGTGAACTACAGCTATAAAGAGGCATCAAAGGATTATGGGTTTAGAATTGGAAGGGACCTACATACCATTGTATAGATGAGGCTTTAGGAGGTTGTAACTTACCCAGGTTACACAGCCAGTAGATGTCAGAGGCAGGGTTTGAACCCATGTTTTCCAGATTCCAAGTCCAGCATTTTCCTATGCCATGCTTCTTCTCCAGGTACAATGAAAGGCAAAATGGCATAGTTGAAGGGATGCTGAACAGAGTTCTTGTCCCAGTTCTGCCATTAACTGAAAATGTGGCCTTGGGCAGTTCATTTCAACCCTCTCTATAGCCTGTTTGCTCCTTTGCATGTCAAATGGAATTGAACCATATTATCTTGTAAAATGTCTTTCAGTTGTATGAGAAATAAATTTTTCCCCATTACTTTCCATGATTATCAACTCAGTAATTGCCCATTTCCCAGAGTTTCCGTTCCTGTTTTTATTTATCAAAAAGTAAAGAGTCTTTTGGCCACCCTCACCCTATACATAGTCTTTCACTGAAGACAATTCCCATAGGATTCATTGTGCTACAGAATGAGAAGCTTAGGTACAGAGTTCCTCCAGAGAACCTTTTAAATGAGTCACTGGTAACTACCCTGAAAGCATTAGCGCTATACTTAGATCAGCACATGGTTTGTGAATCACTGATTTAATAGGCTGAGATGATGCCTTCTGCGCATTTTATTTAGAGTTTGGGATGGAGGGAAATAGAAATAATTCTCAAAATTAATTCCATCTGAGAAAACTCTAATAAATTATCATTGTAATGAATTGAATATGTAAAACATTGTCTATGAATAATACCAATACCCATTTTTATGGAGAGGCATTATTTTTAAAACGAAGCTGCTGTTTTAAACTATTTCTATCTCTAAAAATTAGTTATGGATTCCCATAGCAACCATAACTCCTGACTTCCTCTGTTTGGGGAGGAAGTAAAGATAATTTAATTTAGCCATTGTAATATGATAAGCTCTTTGAGGGCAAGAGCTGGTTTGATTTTTATCTTTATATCCCTAGAACCTAGCACAGGGCCTGCCACAAAGTAGGTACCCCCTAAAATGCCTGCTGATGGATTAATTGCTAATTAATTGATGAACATAGATTTTCATGGTACTTACAAAGCTCCCAGGCTTTTAGATGGGGCTCTTTTGAACCTTCATCAAGCTTTGCAACCACTAAGATTTATAATTATGGGGGCAGCGGATAAAGCACTGACTCTGGATTCAGGAAGACCTGAATTCAAAATCAGCCTCAGACACTTGACACTTAACTAGCTGTGTGACTCTGGGAAAGTCACTTAACCTTCATTGCCCCACCAAAAAAAAAAAAAAAGATTAATAATTATAAAGAAAAACTGTGTAAAGCAACAAATCAGTGTCAGTAGAGAGAGCTTCTGTATGAGGAATTCGCTACACTGATGTAATCACAGGTCTAGACTTCTTTTCTTCTCCCTTCACCTTAATCTTCTCTTCTATCCCTCCCCTCCAAAAAAAAAAAAAAAGCAGAAAGCAGAACTTACTTTGGGTTTTTGTAAATCTGACCCAAAAGACTCCAGGAACACTGAAATCTTAATATTTAATTGAAATTGGGAGAGAGGAAAAAGATTTGTGTGCATAAGAAACTTGATAGGTATAGAAAGAAATGAGAAGTGACCTGTTGTGTCAAGATCAGCTGAGGGGCAAGGGAGATGCAGGTGGTCAGTATCATTGAGTAAATTGTGTTACTGCAGACACTAATTTTCAATCACTTTCATACTGGTTACAAATGCTCCAAAGATAAAAATACTAAGGAATTCAAAAAGGAAAATATCATATTATAGCAATTTCCCTTAGCAAACATAGATAATAGTTTTTATTTCATGGAAATAGAGAGCTTGTTGGTAAGGAAACTCCTTCTACTCATGCAAATCTGCTACTGTTTTGTTACTTGGAGAAATGGAAGCCGGGGACACGGTGACCGAGGTCTTCCTCACTAAGGTTGACTTTTCATATAGCATATCCTCCCTACTCTCATGTAGTAGTATGTACATACTAATATGTATACATACTAGTACGCTATGATTAAAAACCTGAGAAGGCTCTACTAGGTAGATAATTATTAGACTTGATTAGAAAAAAATAGTTTAGAAACTCATAAATTCAGAGTTGGAAGAGATCTTAGCAGACATCTAGTATATACTGCTACTGATTCCCATAGTTTCTCTACAACATTCTCTGTGGCAAAATTGTACATGTAATCCATGTGTGTTTGTATGAACCACTGTATATATGATATACATATATAGCCCATATATATGTGTGTATAGTGTGCATATATGTGTGTATATGTTTATATTACATATGTGTATCATAATTCCCAGTACAAATTATGTGAATCTCTAGTCTAACAGTAATAATAACAGTGGTTATAAAAAACAATATTACTCACACTGCAGGTTGCCACCATACTTTCTAATAGTGAACAGCTGTTAACATAATTGAAACATGCACTGTTCCACCTTTATTTTCCAGATCTTCGGAAGACTTTTGAACAAGAACCTTTAGGGAAGGAAGTGTCTTTGGAACAGGAAGTCCTGCTCCAGTGTCGCCCACCTGAAGGCATACCCATGGCTGAGGTGAGTGACCAACAATTTCCTGCATTTAGCAACTGGCACTTAGTTACCCTAACTGAGGCCTAATCCATGGCTAATGGCGCAGTGAATTAAGGTATGGCATGATAAATGGGTGATAATGGAGTCCTAACTGCCTGCTGCTGGCAGAATAGATTGATTAGGAACTGATTGATGACTTGGGAGTCAATTAGAATGCCCCACTGGACAGGGCTACAGGCAACTTAGTTTTATTTTTTCATTCCCTTTCAAGAAAATGGAACATTGCAGTATTTTATCTGGCACCTGGTAAGTAAGCTACCTGATAAGATACATGAATGTGCCACTGTTTCTTTTTTTGAACAGGATCTGCTGCTTGGGCAGCAGCAAGTTTAAAATTATATTCCTATGAATATTTTCATGGGCACAACCAGACTCACAAGGGCTATGTCTACATGACAGCAGACACTGGTTTGAGGCAAGGAATTAGCTGGTGCATATGTGTGTAGATGTTAGCTTTTTAATTTGGAAGAATTTAGCCCAACATTTATTGCAAATGGTTTTTTTTCTGCCTTAAAGAAAGAAGTGTTACATACAAAAACCTTCTGACCACCTGTCAATAAATCATTCCAGATCAAATCCTTCTCCTAATTATCGTTAACAACCAAAAGTACTTTTCCATATGTAGACATGTTTACATGTGCTATTGCTTAGTATCATGCTCTGGAGAGCTCTGATAAATGGCTTCCCAAACCTAGTGCAGAATAGTGAGCAAAATCAATCTTCGAGTATTTGTTATGCTAATTGGTCATTTAAAATCTTACAACTCATTCCTCTCAGACCATAAAGGGGAGGAAAAAAACCTATTCTTTATTGAAAGTTTAGTCACTTGTCTCAGTTAATGACCTCTAGACTAGGACATTCACTAGGTCAACAGAACAAAGGGTTCTGAATTCATTTGCTGATTAGTAAATTAGCAGTTAACTTGCAAACTGCTAATTACATTGCATTACTTGAAAGTTTATTATTTTCAGTGACTTTTATTTCCTCTCTACCATATAGAAGAGATCTTTTCTAAGTAATAATGACTTGAGACCACCCCTACTGCAGAATGATTTATCAAAACATTTAGCATTAGCTCCCTGTTGGATAGGAATTTAATGCATCTGAGAACTTCTCAATTTTCAGAGAATTGATAATGAATAAAGCAGAAACTGGGTTACTTCACCCCCTTTCCCATTTTAGGAAGCGAAAGCAAGAACATTTGGTTCTTAAACATCAGACTGATTTCACTGGGGAAAAAAACCAACACCACCTTATCAATAAATTATCTAACAACCCCACACCAATCTGGTTTTGATTTGGGGTTGACATTTGCAGTTGAACATGTCACTTGGAAAACACAGAGCAACACCCCTACAGGTATTTCTATTACCTTTTCAAGAAGAGAAATACCTTGAAGGTGACTGCCATGCCAGTGAGATCAACAATAGGATTTAGTCTGAATAGTAGGAAGGCAGTAATTATCTCTGTCAATATTTCATCTGTAGATGTATCTGTAGCTACATTTGTCTCCTTAATTGTATTTTTTTAAGTCTAATGTAAACCTCTCCATTATACTACATTAAAAACCAAAATATATCATGGGGGTAACATGTATATCTATAGATATATGATTGCAGCTCAATGTATCTCACAGTGAACTGATCTCAGCAAAACTCTCCAGTGAGAAGAGATCCTAATAATTACACATCTCCATTCCAAGCTCCATAAGAGAGTGGTGTACTTTGTCAAGTAGTAAAGATTCATGACTGCAAGCTAATTGGCTGTGAATTTTATTTGTACCATCATCGGGGAAGAGACCAATTAACACTTGGCAAGCTCAAAAATCATATACCCATTTGACACTAAAAAGAACTATTCTTAATGTGTTTTTCTTTCTCCTTTTTTGAAGTCAGAAGTGAGATCAAGCCCGCATACTGGCGGGCAGCCTAAGACAGCTTCTGTGTAGACTCTTTCCAACGTTATTATAATCACAAAGACCAGAGGCTAATGAATATCTTAATGTGACACTTTATTACTGCCATTTGCACAAGAGGGTGAGATAAATTAAAAGAAGAAAAAGATGAAGGGTAACTTGGTAGGTTGAAGGATTACATGATTACTTTAATTTAGAGATGGATGTATTCTTTGTTTAATACTTCATTTATTTGTTTGAAGAATATTCTGAAAGTACAGAAGCATTGTTAAACAGAAGTATAACTCTTAAAAGGATAATGAGCCCATGGATTTACAACTGAAAAGAACCTTAGTCCAAACACCTCATTTCCTAGATAAGAAAACTGAGGTTGAGAGAGGTTAAGTGACTTGACCCAAAAGAGAAATTATTTGAATTAAGGTTCTTTGAAGCCAAAGCCAAAAAGTTACAGAATCTTCTAGAAGAGTAGCAGTTAGACCAAAAGAGGCAAGGGACGGAGCCTTTTTTCTTTTAAACAAATATTCCAGAATGAGCAAATATTCCAGAGAGAGGCACATAGTAGGTTCCCAAATATGTCGATTGTTTCATTGCTGACTGAGCTTTAGTACATCACAATCATACTGATACTTTAATAAACAAAGAGAGAACACTTGACTTCCACTTTTTCTGGATACTCAGTGATGGTTTTCCTCCCCATCCCATTTCAAGCCAAGGAATATCTAATGTATTCCATCTGCATAATCTTCCAGCATCACAATGATCTTATCCCCCCTTCCATCTTCAAAGCATTTATTATCATTGTATTTTCATTGTTTCATTTTTTTTAAGGTACATGATTTTATTGGATAAATTTAACCCATTCGGTGATTAAGACTACTTAGAATACTAAGTTCTAAAAAAGTTTTAGCTTTAAAAATTCTTTCCTAAATGTTGTTTCTACTAACCTTCAGTTGTTATGAGTGATCTTTGATTTTCTTTACTACTTTATTTTAGCTTCTATTAAAGACTGTTGATATCATACCCTTCAGTATCTATTCTCTTTTCTTTTTGACACAAGATAGATATGAATATGTAAGAAATTCCCTGAGAAGTCAACAAACAGTAGGAGGTTCATAAAGGCCATTTGAATTGAGTACAGAATATAAGCTTATTAATGAGCAGTGACTCATTCATTGGAGTGGGAGGGGGCGTATCTTCAGTGCTTTTTAAATGCTCATTGAATTGAGTTGGATGAACATACAGCCTCTTAGTTTACATGAAAGTGAGAATAAAAGACGAAGAGAGACATACTTTCCCTTCAATCATCAAGCATTTTACTATGTGTCAGGCACTGTTATAGAGTGCTACAGGGATAAAAAGAAAGGTAAAACCCCATTTCCTGCCCTCCAGAAACTCAGTCTAACACACAGTCTCTGAAGAATTTCTTGCTAATTTTTAAATGGCCTTGCCAAAAGCTTCAGGCACCGCCTACCTTGATAGGTCACCTCTCCTCTCCATCCGTTTTCGCAGTGGCCATTGTCCTTTTCTATTCCCTGGTTCCAAAAGCAATAACAGCTAGAAAAAAAAAATAAACTTCAACCTTGTTCCTACTCAATAGTGAAGTTGGGCTGAATCCATTCTTCAAAAGCATTGTTGACTCTCCTCTTTCTGAAGCCAAAAGAAAGAGGTGTGGAGGGAGCAAGAGCCAGGACAAATCAGTTTCTTGCTAGTTGATAGAATTTTGTTCCCTAGATAAGGTCAGGAACCCTCCTCCCCCTCAGTTCTTTGATTATTTTTGTAAAAATAGTGATGTGGAGAAACCAAGCATTGGTCACATGAGTGTAAGAGCCTCAGGTTGAGAATAAGCATGCTAATGGTGTGACATGAACAGGGCTTGCTGTCAGCTAGTTATCAGTGACTAGGATTTCCCTTGGCAAATGTATTTTACTATCATAAACCTTGGGTGTGACCACTGCCTTTGACACTTACTAGCTTATGATCATAGTAAAAATCACTTAAGCCTCAGTACTTTCCGTTCTAAATAGGTGAAAATTATATTTGTCCTACCCACTTCAGAGTTGTTGTGAGAAGAAACCATGAAGGGGTATGTAAATATCATAATTTTTACATAAATGTAAGTTATCATTATGAAAAGAACTCGGTATTTATGAGATAAACAAATTCTCATGTAAATTTGAGATTGTTATGGGCCCCTGGGTACCTCAGAAGTTTTCTGGGGTAAATTAAAGAACCTTCTCCTTGAGAAACTAAACCAAAGGACAGACACACCTAAAGAGACAAGTGGCATGGATCAGGACTGAGCTAGCTCCAGGACCACCATCCTTCATTCCAGTCTCTCCCACCCCTGGGGAGATAAGGTTAGCTGTGGCTGCTGCCTTTGTGGCATGAGGGGAAGAGAGATGGTTTGAGAGAGCCTGAGTGGCCCCTCACCCAACTTCCCCCAGCCACCACTAGTGGGGGATGGTCCTCCCCCATAAGGGAACTTTCCACAGTTAGATGATCATCCCATTGAACCACCATCAGTCTTCCATAAAAGTATCTGCCTGTCTCCTGCTCCAGTAGATAGGTATCTCAGGGAACCATGCCTCTGTGTCATGCCTTCTCCACATGAGAAGTCAAGGATTTCTCTCTTGGTTTCCTTTCCCTAGCACCTAAATAAACTATTATTTTATTCTAATTGGATTTGTGTGCAAGAGGGTGTAATTCTTCAAGGAGGAATTCCTAAGAACTTCTTCCCCAAACTCCCACTATTTTCCCCATAACAAGATGAAGAATAGACATTAGGAGAGTAATTCATTCACTCTCCTTATAACAAATACTGACCCAAAACAGTCATACAAAACCTCATTAAGACTACCTATGCTTCTCAAGGAGAGGTTAAAAATTGAAACAAATATTCAAAAGAATAAATATTGTCAGGGCAGCTAGGTGGCGCAGTGGATAGAGTACCGGCCCTGGATTCAGGAGGACCTGAGTTCAAATCCGGTCTCAGACTCTTGACATTTGCTAGTTGTGTGACCCTGGGCAAGTCACTTAACCCCAATTGCCTCACCAAAATAATAATAATAATAATAATAATAATATTGGCTCTTAACATATTTTAATTCATGTCTTCTATAAGCATTTAAATTGTTAGGTATAGAGGTATACATCTGCTCTCCCTGTTACTGGGGAGGCTGAGGCTAGTGAATCTCTTGAGCATGGGAGATTTCTGAGCTGCAGTGGCTGATCTGGTGTCCCCACTAAGTCCCTCTCCAATACAGTGATCCCCTGAGAGTAGGGGTAGGGCATCAACTGCCTAAGCAAGGTGAACCAGCCCAGGGCAAAAATGGAGCAGGTCAAAGTTCTTGTGTCAATTGCCACTTGGATCATACCCATGAGGGGCCACTTCAATTTCAAGCTGGGCAAGATAAGGAGAGCCAATCTCAAATCAAAAAAATGAAAAATTAAATCAAATGTCTTAAATAAATCTCGATAACCTAGAGTCAGAGATTCACATCCTCTCCGTCACTCTAGTGATGTAGCTTCTTCACTTTTCATAGATACACCTATTTGGTTTCTCTAGGAAGTAAAGGAATTAATTTAGTTTAGTTCCAGAACAGCAGAGTCGTCTGCTGTGAATCTGCTCTGCTCATTTTTTGCTCATGCCATGGATGAAACAAAACTGTTGAGATCACATGGTGAGCCAGGAGAAAAAAATAACCCATTCAGAATACAGAGTTTCATCTAATTGTCTCTTCTACATAGGTCAGAGGTCGAAACATCAGTGGATTTAAAATTAGTTAATATGGCATAAGAAACAAAACTAAATTTTAATCGAAAATGTGTGATTTGTCACACCTTTAACAAGAGGATAATTGCCTCTCTAATTATAATTGAACTGTCTCTCATAGGAGTTTAATTGGAAGAACAGGGAACAGCATAGTGACCCAGTTGTGTTTAGAAACCTTCATCATATTTATCAACATTTGCATCTTTAATTAGCAAGTGGGAAAAATATGGGTGGAGTGCAAAGGAATAAATTATTTTGCTGACTCTAGGTAAATGTGGAACAGACTTTTTTCAACTGGTGCTGCCAGGGGATAAAAAGCTGTTAGCGACAGCAGGAGACTTCCAAATATTCAGCATCAAGCGGTCACTGCCATCTAATTGATTATTAATATGACTGCTGTTTGCTTTGTTTCATCAAGGTGCTTAATGCTTTGCTGCTGTTATCTCTTAATTGGAACTCCATGTGTCTGAATTGCCATGCAGGTGTATTGTAGCCCAGGCAGCATTTTGCATACTCTGCAGTCAAAAGAGCTTTTATGCAGAAAAGTAGAAGAAGTTGATCTGAATACTGATTTGGAAGGAAATCTTGCTTTTCATTGCCCAGCACTCTTGGTTGGAATTTCTTACTAGAATAAGGAGTTTTTAATTATGAGATCATCAGCCTGATGGTTAGGTTTGGAACATTTTCTTTCCCTTTTTGTTCTGGACCCATTATTTTAACCATATTGGGAAATCCTCACATAGAAACTTCTATGCATACAGATCGACAACTTCCCTGTAACAGTCTCAGGTAGTTAACTAATTGCTGAAGATTACTGGGCCAGTGCAAGATCTTTAACCCTCTAATCTGCCTTCAGTGGCAAGAGTCCCTCCCATCCAGCAGGCAGGGCCCCTCACAGCTTGCAGCCCAGGGAAGGGAGAGGACCCCAACCCCACCCCACCCCCTTAGACAGTCTTTCTCTCCTAGCGCTCACAACACACACTTGCTGTGAGAAGCCCTAACCCCCAACGTCTGAAGGGCTGTCTTCTCTAGACGGCTTGGAAGTTGGCTTAGTTTTTCCTGATAGTCTCTCCCTGGAGAAACTGGGGTTTGAAGGGGCTTTGGGAAGCCTCCCCTTGGAGGTAGGGGGTTTCCCCTCCTGGGTGGCACCCAGGAGCTGCCTTTACTTTGTCATCTGCTTCTTGTACTTAGCTTGGAGTTCACTGAAACACCCTTCCAATAAACTTGCCAGCCATACCTCCCCACCCCCCACCCCCCACCCCCCAAAAATACACTCCCATTCAAATCCAGCCTTATACACTTACTAGCTGTTTGACCCTGGACATGTCTCCCTTAACCCCATTTGCTTCAAACATCCAGGGCCATCCATGTCCAGTCATTCTGATGTATATCTTGCCACTGGACCCAGATGGCTCTGGAGGAGAGAGTAAGGCTGGTAACTTTGCACAGCCCTCTCTCACTTAAATCCAATTCACTGCAAGTCATGACATCACCTCCTGATGTCATGGTCCTGTTCAAGAATGAAAGAGAAACAGGGCAGCTAGGTGTCGCAGTGAATAGAGTACGGGTCCTGGAGTTAGGAGTACCTGAGTTCAAAATCTGGCCTCAGACACTTAACACTTACTAGCTGTGTGACCCTGGGCAAGTCACTTAACTTCAGTTGCCTCACTAAAAAAAATAAAAAATAAAAATGAAGGAGAAACAACAACAAACTTTTCTTGGACCTATTTCCTATTGGTTAGTACATTTCTATCCCCTTTAAATCTTCCCATCCCAGTGATACTGAACCCATAACTGCCAAGAACATCTCTACTCCACAATCCCTGATGCCTACCCTGTCCTTCTCATCTACTTCAATCCTACCCTCCCCCATCACACACAATGTCCTACTCTAGATCTACCTGCCTTTATAATTCATAATCAGTCAGTTAACTAGCATTTATTAAGCACCTGCTGTGTGTCAGACTCCATGCTCAGTAATGGAAGTTAGTGCATTTCCTTTCATTTTAAAGCTCCTTTCCTCTTGCTCTTTTCACCTTTGCCAAGTGGCATTGACTGATACCTGGCTCCCTCTGTGTTATACTGCATCCCTGACTTTTCTTTCTGGTACTATTTGCACCGTATCTTATGCATCCTGACTCACTAGTCCCAAAGGGGGATTCAGAATACTCCATGTTCCCCATTCTACACTCTTTTACTGTCATCACTTGGCAACCACTTCACTGTTGAAATGTATTCTATCTAAATTGATCACTCAATTCAGATCCTGGTCACTTTTATCTACAGACCCTTGGGACATTCTCCCTCCTTTCTCAATAAATTCAGGACCTGGCTCAAAGCCTCCTTCATCCCAATACCCACTCTCATATTTGAGGAGTCATCAGCTATGTTGGTGTTCCTTAAACTCCCAATTTCTCAATTCTCCACTCACATGAACTACTCCTTTTATTTTTTTTTTACTGCAGATACACACAATAATGGTAATACTGTATACGTGTTCAATAGCCCTGAAACATGTTTGATCATAATCTATTGTTCTATTTCTCCCTGTGCCTCACTATTCCTAAGTCTATTCTTCATCACTGTTTTCTCCAATCCATCCATCCATCATCACTTTCCCAGGCCATGACTACTGATCTGAAGACACTTTTCTCTTCCCAAACTTGACTCCCTTGTGAACAAGTGATCTTCTACATGATCTTCTCCTTTTAAATCCCTTGTTGACTTACCACAGCTCATGCAAATCCTGGATTATTCCCACCATCTTCTTTCTTTGTTTCTTCTCATATGCTGCTGAACAGAACTGAAGGAAGTCATGAACCTATGCAGATGAGATGCTGTACATATTTATGTGATTTAATCTCAGTTGGTCCCTCACTATAGCAGGACAACTATTATGTCCTTGTATCTGACTCTTCATTGACCCCATTTGGGGTTTTCTTAGCAAAAAACACTACAGTGGTTTGCCAGTTCCTTCTTCAGCTCACTTTATAGGTGAGGAAACTAAGGCAAAAAGGGTTAAATGTCTTGCCCAGGGTCTGACAGCTAGTAGTGCTTGAGGCCAGATTTGAACTCAGAAAGATGAGTCTTCCTGATTCCAGGCCTGATGCAACCATTATACAGTAACTGATTTTCTATTCCACTCACCAGAACAGTGACTGTTGATGTTGTCTTCTCTCATTATGCTTTCCATGGCATGCCTGTAATCCTACTCTCTCAGCAAGAACATTGACTTATGCTTTACTGTGAAAATTGAGTCACCTACTGCAAACTTCTTCTGCTCCCCATCTTCTCACCTCATAAATCCTCTAAATATTAACGACCCTTATCTCCTCCTCATCCCTGATAAAGAGGTGGCTCTTCTCACCAAGATCAATTTTTCTACATTTACTTTGATCCCATCCTCTCCTCTTTTCACCAGTATATTGTCCCCATATCATTTCCTTTCTCTTTCTAATCTTCAGTTTTTGTCTAAGCTTCCTTCCTTGTTGCCTACACATATATCCATATCTCCTCCACTCTTAAAAATATTCACTTGAACCTTCCATCCACATTAGCTATAGTTTGTTTCTCCTCCCATTTTCAGTTAAATTCTTTAAAAAGAAAAAAATAAACCTCTCTTCTCCCCTAGTGTTCCTACTTCTTCTCCCCTCAGTCTATTCTAAACTTTCTGCAGCCTGGCTTTCGAAGTCATTACCCAACTGAAAATGCTCTGTCCAGCATTTCCAGTGATCTTCTGTCTTTCCTCTATTCATTCTTCTAGACTTCTCTGTAGCATTTGATAATCTTGACCCCCTTTACCTCCTGGATACTATTTCCTCTCTAGGTCCTCTTACTAATCTGACTCCTTCATTCTTGTCATCTATACTGACTGTGGTTGTACTCACAGGCTCTGTATTAGACCCTTTCTTTATTCTCTCTAAACTCCCCTACTTAGTAACCTCACCAGCTTCTATGAGTTCAGCTATTATCTTTATATAGATATCTCCAAGATCTATAATATCCATCCCTACTCTCCCATGTTCCAGTCATGCATCTCTGACTGCCAATTGGATACTTCAAACTGGAAGTCCCATGGTCCTCTCTATTGGATATTTCAAACTGGATGTTTTCAAACTGGATTGGTTCCTCAAGTTTCTAAGAACTGCAGTGCTTCCTTCATGCTACTGTGTCACTACTTTTCATTAAATGGGCCAGATCAATTTTTTATGTCTTTTCATTACTGGAATTCCCATAAGAATATTGACAACAGGGCATTTTTCATATGTTTCACATTAACCCATCAAAGTTAGCCTATCTACTCAAGCTAAGACATAGTATTTCAGGAAACATGGAATTTCTTTCATGTTATCACATTGTCCAATAAAGGTAAGGTTTTCTGTGGGATTTAAATTTTTTAAAAATAAAATAAAATAAAACAAATGGTCACCATTGTTTTAAATAAAGTATCCCAAAAATTCCCTTGAGCAAGGGAGAATTCGACATTGAACTACGTCAACAAGCATTTATTAAGCACTTATTGTATACCAAGATCTATTCTAAGAGCCAGGGATATACCAAAAAGCTTAAAAAAATTAGCCTCCACCCTCAAGGAGCTCATATTCTAAAAGGGGAGATAGCATGCAAACAACTACATATAAACAATAAGTACACACACATATATGTATATATATATATATATATATATAAAATGTGTGTTTATATGTGTGTGTATGTATCTAGACAGATAGGTAGATAGGTAGATAGATAGATAGATAGATAGATAGATAGATAGATAGATAGATAGATAGATAGATAGATGATAGATAGATAGATAGATGATAGATAGATGATAGATAGATAGATAGATAGATAGATAGATAGATAGATAGATAGATAGATAGATAGATAGATAGATAGATGATGGATAGATAGATGATAGATAGATAGATGATAGATAGATGATAGATAGATAGATAGATAGATAGATAGATAGATAGATAGATAGATAGATAGATAGATAGATAGATAGATGATGGATAGATAGATGATAGAGAGATAGAGAGATGATAGATAGACAGAGAGATAGATAGATAAAACATACATTATTAGGGATAATCTTAGGGGGGAGGCACTGAAATTGAGGAGGGCTGTGAAAGGCTTCCTATAAAAGGTAAGACTTTAGTTAGGTGTTGAAGGAATCCAGGAGGTATTGAGGAAAGAGAAAGTTCCAGGAATGGGGGATAGTCAATGAAAGAAAATACCCTGAATAGAGAGAAAGAGTATCTTGTTCAAAGACCAGGAAAGAAACCCATGTCCCTGGATTACAGAGTATGTGGAGGAAAGTATGCTGTTAGAAGACTGGGAAGGCAGGAGAGAGCCAAGTTATGTGTGTTGGCAGAAGTAATAATGAGGAGGAGAGCAGACTTGAAGAAAAGAAAGACACACAGAGGCAGAGACATAGAGATAGACAGAGAGACAGAGACAGAGAGAAAGGGGGTGGGGAGCAAGCAGGAGAGAGGAAGACGGGAATGTTGGATAATGAGGCACCTTGCTTTAAGTGCTTTTATTTGTAAAGAATGGATTATCCCGGGCAGCTATATGGCACAGTGGATAGAGCACCAGCCCTGGAGTCAGGAGTACCTGAGTTCAAATCCGGCCTCAGACACTTAACACTTACTAGCTGTGTGACCCTGGGCAAGTCACTTAACCCCAATTGCCTCACTAAAAAAAAAAAAAAAAAAAAAAGAATGGATTATCCCATTATTCCCCTTAGCTTTAGAATTCAGAGAACTTCAAATAGTGATCCCTCTGGAATTTCAATCATACTGCATAATTACAAACTCACTTCATATTTTTAAAAAATGTCACAGAAGCAGAAGATAAAGCTTGTCATTGGTTAAAGTCCAAATTTTCTCAATAGCTTCCTGTTTGGTGTCCCTGCCTCAAATCTCTCCCCTCTATAATCCATCTTCCTCAGAGCTTGCAAGGTCAAATTTCTAATGTGCTGGCCTGCCCATAGCTCAAGAAATATCCAGGGTTTCATGTTAATCTCTTGGATCAAATCCAAAATTCTCTGTTTGGCATGTAAGGTCCTCTGTAACCGAGCACTCATTTGCCTTTGCATCTTCATTTCTCATTTCTACCCTTCACACTCTCTTCAGCACAGAAAAAAACTCAACTTCTTACTGCTTCCCACACAAGATACTCCAAGACCCATCTCCTTACCTGCAGTGTGCTACTGTCTTCACTTTTGCCTCTTAGATGTCCTCATTTCCTTCAAAGTTGAGTTTAAATACATGAAACTTTCCTAATCTCTCCAACAACTGATGACACCTCAATCAATTTATATTAATTTTACACACAGCTTCTCAAAAACCTTTGTGCAGTTTTTATCCTCCAGCACAATGAGGTCTCCAAGTGGGGAGAAACCATTTCATTTTTCCCCCATATCCTCAGAGGCTAGAAGAGTTCTTGGGACATTGTGGCGTTTAATAAATGCAAATTTTTGACTAGTTTTCAACGTGTTTTTATTTTTGCTCAGTGTGTTTCCCAAGACAATGTAAACTCCTCAGGGGAGGGGGGGGGCAGGAACTGTTTCTTTTTTGTCTTTATATCTTCAGCATGCAGCATTGACTGGCAGGCACTTAATAAATTATTTTTGATTGATTGAGAGGCAGTGTAATGTGGTGAATAGAGGGAACCTGTCTTGAAATCAGGAAGAATCGGGTTCACTTTCAGCCCCTGACATATACTGGCTGTGTGACCTTTGATGAGTCATTAGATCTCTCCTATCCTCAGGCAAAACAGGTGCTGATCTGAATTGGTAAAGGGAGTTTCCTCTACCTATGAAATCATAGGTATAAACATCAAGAACATAAATATCCCCAATGTTTTACAGATATTAGGCACCTAAAAAACAAGAGAAAAGGTTATTGAGGTTGAATGATATTTGTATAAGAATGTTGATCTCCTAATCGAGTAACTTAATGCTTTGCAGTTGAAGTTGTAGGGTTTCAGGACAAGTTAGTTCCCACAGTGTAAGGGGATTTAGTTCTCCAAAGCAATGAACTTGGACATATGTGCAATTAAGGGAGTGTTTCCTCAGCAGGAAAACAAATTTGTTCTTTTGGCAACTTAGACAAAAGTAACAACAATTGAGCAAAATGTCACTGAAAGTTTCACTTGGCATCTCATTCCCAACCTATTTTTTTCCTCCTCCTCCTCCCCCTTCTCCTCCTCCTCCTCCTTCTTCTTCTTCTACTTTTCTTCTTCTTCTCCTTCTTCTTCTTCTTCTTCTTCCTCCTCTTCTTCTTCTTCTTCCTCTTCTTCTTCTTCTTCTTCTTCCTCTTCTTCTTCTTCTTCTTCTTCTTCCTCTTCTTCTTCTTCTTCTTCTTCTTCCTCTTCTTCTTCCTCTTCTTCTTCCTCTTCCTCTTCTTCTCCTCCTTCTCCTCCTCCTCCTCCTCCTCCTCCTCCTTCTTCTTCTCCTCCTCCTCCTCCTCCTCCTCCTCCTCCTCCTCCTCCTCCTTCTTCTTCTCCTCCTCCTCCTCCTCCTCCTCCTCCTCCTCCTTCTTCTCCTCCTCCTCCTCCTCCTCCTCCTCCTTCTTCTTTTTTGACAATCTCCTGGAGATGCAGTTTCAAACTGCTTACAGACCATTATTTTTTTTTACTTAAAAATACACTTAGCGTTGCTTGTTCAGGAAAAAATCCCAGTATTCTATGCAATGGGTAGTGGTGTAATTGAGCATGTTTTTATATCTGAAAAATCTAATAATAACATTCTGCCTCATAATGCTTCTACCTATTCCTGGAAGAGCTAGGAGAAAACTTAGCACCGTAGGACCACAGGATGTTCTCAGGGAACCCCGCTTCTTTGACAAGTATATTTTTTTCCTTTTTTGCCTTTAAAAAGTCTGTACTTGCTATTAAATCATTGTCATAATTGGGGTGTACTCATCTTCATTCTCTAAAAAAGAAATACCTGGGCAATGAGAAACCATTAAGCCCCTCAAAATACACTGTTGCTGGTTGGTCAGAAGCAAGATGATAATAATTGTGCAAGAATGTTGAAGGTTGTTTGAAATAAAACCTAATCACCATCTACTGAGAGGCTGTAGGGGCGCACGTGACTCAATGAAGTCTATTAGCCACAAGTATCTTTTATCTCTTCCCAGTGCCCATTGTTTTGTTTTGTTTGTTTGTTCATTTGGTTTTTGGTTTTGGGGGGTTTTTTTGCGGGGCAATGAGGGTTAAATGACTTGCCCAGGGCCACACAGCTCGTAAGTGTCAAGTGTCTGAGGCCAGATTTGAACTCAGGTCCTCCTGAATCCAGGGCCGGTGCTCTATCCACTGTGCCATATAGCTGCCCCCCCCCCTCCAGTGCCCATTGTTAAAAGACATGAAATGATCCAGGGTAATTCCTGTACTTTCTAAGGCAATAGATCTTGGCAAGAAGTTTCAACTTCCACCTATTACTCCTCATAGCTTAGCTTGGCTGCCTGTATATTTGATAATTGGCTTGTACCAGCTTTCTCCTTTTATAGAATTATTTGTTTGATTAATATAGCTTCATCTAATTATTCTACTCTAAAAACCCATGTTCTCTGGGACACTTTGTTGCTCTATCATGGTTGTGCCCCATTCAAAGTATTCTGAATTGATGGAAATGAGTTTTGACTTTTCCTGCAGATTTTTCCTGGACTCACTTTTCATGTTGGGTGGCATGTGGCAGTTTCCCTCTGTTAATTAGAACAAATGTGCCAATTATGTTAATGTATCTCCCGATACCAATCAGTGAATAATTAGACACAACACATCTGTCTTTCACAAGGGAATAGAATGGGAAAGAAGAAAACTGCAAGGTGCCCTGCTCCACATTATTAGCATTTGGATTGCACACTGCTTGAGATAGTGATACGATTGATACTCTTATGTGGTATGAGTTGGCTTTAGTAACACAGGAGACCAAGGACAGAAAAATTATATCATTTGTGGTCATCAGCTTTTCTCTGAGTCTCCCAAAGGGAGAAAAACAGAAAACCAAATGGAATTGGGAACCAAGAACCCACTTTCATTGCCAAAGCAGCCTCAGTCACGGTTCTGCTAAAGAATTTAAATGTGCTTATTTTTTCTTTTTCTTTACATTTATCTATCAGTAAATTGTATTTACAGCTTGTTTAACGTGGTGAACTCAGGATATAACAATTGATTTTTTGTAAAACATCAAAAGTTATGTGACACAACTTATCTTCTAAAGACTCACTGAAATCTCCGTGTACAATTCTAGGAGCAGTTGGGAAGGCAGGGAGAGAATAAGCATTTATGAAGCACCTACTATGTGCTAGGCACTGTGTTAAATACTTTACAAGCATTACCTCAGTATATCCTTACAACAACCCTGTGAGGTGGGTGCTGTTATTATCCTCATTTTATAATTCTTCAGTTGAGGAAACAAACTGAGGCAGAGGTTAAATGACTTGTCCAAACTCATACAGTTTCTGAAGTCAGATTTGAGCTCAAGTCTTCCTGACTCCAGGCCACTGAGCTACCCCTAGCACTGAAATTTAATAATGGACTAAGACAGGACAGGAAAATGGTAGATATTTTCTTCTTTTCATATGTGGTTTTAATTTCTTTCCACTATTTCTCCACATTCTGAGAGCTTTCTATTCCATGGATTTTGAAGCTTATAAATGTTTGGTACTGTGCTCTAAAAAAAAAAAAAATGCTTGAAATTTATGGGACAACGTTATATGCAGACAACTTGTAAGCCTGTAACCTGAATGTTCTTGCTGCTCTTTCTCAGAGCCAGGTCATCAAATGTCCAAGAGATAACTATGGAAGGTTGGATTATCTTTTCTCTCCTCCCATCACATTGAGCCTCCACAGGTGGTTCTTCCACAGGTGGTTCTCCCTAGTGTTAAGTTGCAGTTCTTTGCATCCATTTAACTAATCAACACCAATTAGCTTTTTAAATCTTTTTTGGGGGGTGGAGCAATGGGGTTTAAGTGACTTGCCCAGGGTCACACAGCTAGTTAAGTGTCAAGTGTCTGAGTCTGGATTTGAACTCAGGTCCTCCTGAATCCAGGGCTGGTACTTTATCCACTGTGCCACCTAGCTCCTGCCCCCCCCCCTTTTTAATTAAACTAAGCTCTACATTGGTGGAGTTAGGGAAGAGGGTGATCATCTCTGAACTATGGATGTACTCTATGCATGGGCCAGAGCTCCACTATATCTGTAATTGTGCTCTGATTCTAGTACAGGTTATTGGGTGAATTCTCAAGGATATTTCAGGGGTTGTACTTGTTATATGTTAGTTTATGAAAAATAATGAGATCCTGGCAAATTATTCTGCTTTCTAGGTATTATGTGTTAACTCTTTGGCATGTCACACAATTTTTATGGTTTGCTTGCAACATTTATACTGAATCTGGGCTCCTTAAGAAATTATTTATTTATTCATTCACTTACTTATTCTTTCATTCATTTATCTAACTACTTGTTTCTTCATTCATTTATTTGATTATTTATTTATTGTTGTTATCATTCATCTATTTAGGAAACCTGTCGCAGGCCTGCAACAAGTTGCTACTCTAGGTGGCACAGTGGCTAGAACTCCAGGCCTGGAGTCAGGAAGACCTGAGTTCAAATCTGGCCTCAGAAACTAGCTGTGTGAACCTGGGCAAGTCATTTAACCATGTTTGCCTAAGTTTCATCATCTGTAAAACGAGTTGAAGAAAGAAAGGTCAAACCACTCTAGTATTTGCCAACAAAATCCCAAATGGGTCACAAAGAGTCAAACAAAACTGAATAACAACATTAAAAAGGTTGTTTGTTCTATTTAATTTTCTTCAGAACTTTGCACTGATAAAGAAAGTACATTTTATTACTTGTCAAGATATGTGATTTCAGTAGTACAGGGGCTCTGTGCATTGAAACAAAGTTTCTCACAGATATTTATACCTACTACTAATCTGCAAAGGGCCTCTCTCTTTTCTTCATTGTCAAGTACTCAGAGTTTACAATCTTCCCATCATATCACAACCTAATTTTACCCATTGATATTTCAGTATTTCCATTCACCTATATACATATAGTATCGACCAATCACATTACACTGAACACAATGCTAGGCATTGTCATATTTTGTCACTTCCTATTTAAAAGCATCCACTTATCTTTTAACAATCCAGTTATTTCCTTCCTTCTTTTTTTTTTTAAGTGAGGCAGTTGGGGTTAAGTGACTTGCCCAGGGTCACACAGCTAGTAAGTGTTAAGTGTCTGAGGCCGGATTCGAACTCAGGTACTTCTGACTCCAGTCCTGGAGTTCTAGCCACTGTGCCACTTAGCTGCCCCTATTTTCTTCCTTCTTAATGTATACATTAACACAATTTAAGAAACAAAACTTAAGTCAGGAACCTGAAACTTAACCGGCTTTATTTGTGAAGAGTTCAAATATATGGATATTTTTCTCATATCCAAAAATATTTGTTATGATATTGGATTCTTATCAGGAACCCAAGGATGAGTATTGGTGATATTAAAAACAAACAAAACCAAAAAAATTACATGATTATCTGAATATATGCAGAAAAATTTTTGACCAAGTACAATAAGCATTAATGTTAAAACCTTATAAAGCATAAGCATAGAGGGACCATTTTTAGATTTTGTTAGAATGTATATCTAAGTGGGCAGCTAGGTGGTGCAGTGGATAAAGCAGTGGCCCTGGATTCAGGAGGAACTGAGTTCAAATTTGGCCTCAGACACTTGACACTTACTAGCTATGTGACATTGGGCAAGTCACTTAAACTTCATTGCCCTGCCAAAAAAAAAAAAAAAAAAGGAATGTATATCTAAACCAGAAATCTAGCATGATTTTCAATAAACAATTCCTAGAAACAAAGGTAGTGATAGATAACCACAAAGAGAAAAGCTATCACAGTTTCTAGCTCACATAATGTTTTGTTTATAAAGCCACAAATAAAGGCTCAAGAAATTAATTGAGAAAATCAATAGCTTCAATAAATAATAGAACATAAAATAAATTCACAAAACCATCAGAATTACTATACATTGCTAAAATAAAAACTAGTAGAAAATAATTAAAAGTTGCATAAATTATTACATAGGAATTAGTCTACCAGAACATACTCGAGGATTGTATCAATTGAAATAACAAAAGAGAAATCAAGGAAGATAAATAACCAAAGACATATTCATTGCTCATACAATAGCTCAACCTCCTCAGTATGAGAAATGACAAACTAGACCAAATAGGAAGGAATAATCAAATAAAAGAGAATCATTGGACATTTTTTTTAAATTTTGTCCATTATCCTTATCTGAGACTATAATTTCTCACTGGCATCAGGCTAGAATACCAGGTAAAAAATACCATGTGATCATTTTAAAACAAGCATACACACACACACACACACAAAAAAAAGATTAGCTTGTTGTAGCCCATCCTAAATTGCATCAACATTTATATAAATACTTATTCTCTTTTCTCTATCTTTGCTGAGGCTAGAAAAAGAGGAAATTATATAAACTGAAAAATCACAGCCTGAAGTTAAATATGAGAGTTCTCTGAAAAGGATAATGATTAAACTCTTGATTGAACTCTTGAAGAAAATTTATGCTTAAAAGCATTTTTAATGGTTTTTTAGCCATCTCCACCCCTTCTTTTTCTCTGACAGCCTTATTTTAGCTAATAGTTTAGAAATTTACCCCAAAATGCCCTAAACAGTAAAACTATAAAAATACACATTATTATATATTCATTTCTTAAATTAAGACTTAAATTAAAGGAAACAGAAAGTGCCTATAAGACTTACCAAACTTATAACTGAATTGGTAATGCTGCCTTTTCTGTTGCATAAATTGATATTTTGAAAACATGACACATTTAAGAGATTTCTGTGGAAATCAGCTTAATCACTGCTTCTACCCTTTCCTGCTAAAAACATTGTATTTACTTTACATATATTTTTTAGGTGTATGTATTGCCTCTTCTGATTGGACTGTAAGCCCCTTAAGACAGGGACTGTTTCATTTCTGTCTTTGTATCCCCAGCAACTAGCATAGAACCCAGCACATGAGACATTTATTAAATGTTTATTGGTTAAACTCAACATCCTTACTGCAATTAGAAATTCAGTAAATATGCTATCGTGTATATATAATATATTATTTATTTTATTTATATTTATTATGATTTTTATGCTATATATTATAATAGCATAGCTAGGTGGCACAGTGGATAAAATACTAGGACTGGCATCAGGATGACTCATCTTCTTGAGTTCAAATCTGACCTCAGGCACTTTCTAGCTATGTGACCCTGGGCAAGTCACTTAACCCTGTTTGCCTTAGTTTCCTTATCTGTAAAACGAACTGGAGAAGGAAATGGTAAACCACTCCAGTATCTTTGTCAAGAAAACCCCAAATGAGATCATGAAGAGAGTTGGACATGATTGAAAGTGATTGAACAAAATAGAATACATTCAATATATTTATCTACCCAAATGTTCTCATATAAAATATATGTGTGTACATGTATGTATATATATATATACATACATACATACATATGTGCAGAGAAAGACAGAGAGAGAGAGAGAGAGACTCTGACTTATTAACAAAACTAGAGGTAGCCTGATATAGTTAGGATGGCCTGTATTCAAATCTTTCCGCTTACTAAGTACTTCTGTTACCCTAGAAAAGTTAATTAGCCTCCATGAGGTATATCTCCTTAAGGTATATCTGCTAGGCCACAAGACCATCAAAACTTTTCATTGGAAACAAAGTACATATGCATTGATTAGAGAATGGATAAACATTGTGTCACATGGATGTTATGTCATGCTATTTTACTGTAAGAAAGGATAAATATGAAGGACACATAGAAGCATAGAGAAACTGAGATGAACTGATGAAAAGTGAAATAATCAGAACCAAGAAAACAATATACACCAAAACTATATGAAAACAGTATAAATGGAAAGATCATCATAAACAATAAAACAATTATAACAACTAATTAAAATAACCGCAGAGAAGAAATGAGAAATCGGAATATTACATATATTGTCCACATTGGTTGATTTGTTGGTTAGTTTTGCTCTATTGCCTTTTCCCTCTTCTTTCTCCTTTTGTTACAAAGGATGCTCCTCAGGGAAGGGAGTATGTTTAAAAATGAAGGTGGTATAAAGTACGCATCTTTTTTTTTTTTTTAGTACAATTTGTTAGGAAGTGGAATGGCATAGTGCATGTGGTCTTACTTGACCTAATTAGAGAGAAAAGATCAGGAAATGAGACAGGGAGAATATAGCTAAAGATGTCTCTAGGGAAAAGTCATTCATTTTTACCAGTGTTAGCACATCATCAAAATTCCATAGGCAGACAGCACCTCCACATTGTCCCCAGCTGTTATCTATACCCACTCTATGAGATAATGAGAATTGTAGAATGTGTCTAAGTGAACCCAGCTGCAATTTGTGTTTGTCAAATATTTGTAGCCATTTTAGAAAACACACTTCAGACTTGGCAGTACCCAAGCTATACTTTGCCAATAAACTTTTCCTGTTACTTTTCACCCCATGTGTGTTCTAAGAGAAATTTAAATTGTATATTCCTGATTCATTTTCATTCATTTCATAACAGTGTTGCTATTGATATCCAATAAATTCCCCTGGGTTTTTTCATTTACCTCCTTTGCTACAAGCTAGTTCTTATGTGCTTCCAGGAACCAATGTAATCTAAGCTTCACAGTTTGAAATCACTTTGAAATTCAGAAGTCAAAATGGGACACCTCTAGCCAAACACATTATTTTGTTCCTACTAGATTATATTTATGGTTTTTTTTCTAACAAAGTGGCATCTCTGTGTACCTCTCTGTGTTATGATTTACATTTCAAGATTGAAAACTTTGTGTCCCTAAGGTATTCATTGTGGTCACTTTGACTTTTTCTGTGATGAAGGAATCATTTCTATTCCTAATTATTGGTAAACTAATAAGTTAAAAAGCACAAGTGAGGTAAGTACAGCAAAAAAAAATTAAATCCAAAAGAAGCATACCATAAGCTCCCTATATGATCCAATATGAAAGGGTCTCATCATCCTTTTTACTACCCCCTCCACAGTTGTAAGAAGGGATGGGCACCAGGAACTACAATCCCTAATTAAAGATTCCCATTGGGGAACCCTTGATCCCTAATTCATCCAGAAGTGATAGAGGAGCAGAAAGGTCTCAGGGAGTAAAGACACATCCCAGCCTCAATATCTCCCTGTAGACCTGAAGGAGGAAGATGGAGCTTGGCTTCATGTCTCATGAGGCCTCAACTCCCAGATCCTCTGACACCTTGAATCAAAGGATAAGCAGCCCATTCTAAGACTGGGGGCCAGAATTCTGAAACTGCTTCTTGTCTGCCTCTCCTAGGAATTTGGTAGGGGTCAGGGACAAGATATACCTACCTTGCAATTTCTATATAGAACTAAGGGAGGGAGTAGAGCAAAGACTGGGCAGCCCCATCCAAGGCTGCAAGACAGGACAGGACTTGGTCATGGCTCAGCTTTCTAAATCAGGCCCATGGCAGGGGAGAGAGCCCTACTCAAGAATGGAGATGAGGGGACTATCAGGCTCAGTTGCCTAATCCAGAGCCATGATCATTGTAGTCACTTGAAACTTGCCACAACCAGCCTAGATCCTGAAGTAGAAATATTACAGATTAACATGGAAGAAAATTCATAATATAATACCAAAAAGTTATGGGCTTGGGGGCAGCTAGGTGATGCAGGAGGCAGCTAGATGGCACAGTGGATAAAGCACCAGCCCTGGATTCAGGAGGACCTGAGTTCAAACAGTGTCTGATCTCAGACACTTGACACTTACTAGCTGTGTGACCCTGGGCAAGTCACTTAATCCTCATTGCCCTGCCCCCCCCCCAAAAAAAAAGTTATGGACTGAAATAACCCTGAGATGAAATCTCCAAAGAAGAAAAACACTGCAATCATTATAAGTAGAATCAATTAAAAATTGATTAACCATAAGGACCATGAGGACTACTAACTATATGATAGAAAAGTTGAAATAACAGTTGGAAAATGAAATTAAATCCTTTAAAAAAAGAAAAAAAATTGAAATAAAAATAGCTTAGTCTAGAAATTTCTTAGGAGTGAATATTGAGAAACAGAATGGAGCACAGAACTCTAAAATTCAATAATATAGTAACAAAAGATAAAGTCAAAGCACACTCATAAAAAAATGAAGATATGAGGAATCCACTTTCAAAAACAATTTGCCAAGGAGAAATAATTTAAGATTAATCAACTCCCTGAATACTATAATAAACCAAAAAACTCAGATATCATTTATCAATAAATCACAAAATAAAACATTCTGGATCTTCCAGAATGAGAGGGCCAGGTGAAAAACAAATCCACAGGTTATAGCTTTAAAAAAAAAAATTAACACATTCAAAAATGTGATAATCAAACTTCAGAATTTCATGTGAAAAGAAAAAAAAATACTTCAGTCAACCTTGGATAAAAAGGGACCACACTGAAATTAACACAAGAAGATAAATAGATGGAAGAAAAGAAAGGAAAGCTCTCCCTTGTAGTATAGTCTGAAATATTCTATGAGAAGGGAGAAGGAAATTCTGTAGGTGAAAGAACTTATGGTGGTGCCTTGGGAATTACATTGTACCCTTTAGGATTATGCTAGAAGAGATCAGAAGATATTTGAAATATCTAATCTGTTTTCTTCTTTCTAGAAAAATTCAAATAAGTGATTCAAGTCAGATTAGCATCAATCTTCTTGCAGCTATCATGGAATAATATTCTCATTTTGCTCTATACATGTTTGCAATTGTTGAGTTACCATTTTGTCATAATTTAAAACTTAGCTTTTAGATAGCATTACTGATATTGTTTAGTATGACAGGAAGGCATTCTTTCTCTTTGCAATAGGATTCTGCTAGTGAAATATATTGCAAGAATATAATTTTGCTATCACCAGTCTATGAGCCCTTGCAAGATTCAAAACCTTTTACAGACCCTGTTTTTTGACATGTTAATTCTGACTTTAAAAGACCCTCAATGAAAATTTGTAATTCTGTTTGAGAAGAAAGATCCTCTCTACCAAATAATTGCATTCTTCTCCCCACCTCAATCTCAGCAATCCTGTCCCTTGCATTTCTTGGGCTTCCGTCTATTATATAAACACTTTAAATGAATACATGGCTCATGAGATGGCCTGTGGAACCAGGCTTGAAACCAGGGAATGCTGTAGTATATAACTATTTTTTTTTACCTTTGTTACTAATAGACACTGGCTTTGCTGGCACCTTGTTAAATAAGTTAAACAGTGCCAGGTAGGCATAAAGAAAAGCAAACTCGGGGCAGCTAGGTGGCACAGTGGATAGAGCACTGGCCCTAGATTCAGGAGGACCTGAGTTCAAATCCGGCCTCAGACACTTAACACTTACTAGCTGTGTGACCATGGGCAAGTCACTTAACCCCAACTGCCTCACCTAAAAAAAAAAAAAAAAGCAAACTCTCAATTGTCTGTGAGTGGATTTTCCATTTTTTAGAAAATTACCTTAAAGCCACCTCCTCCTTTTTCTAGAGTAGAGGAGACTAGAAGAGATACATCCAGATGTAGTGATTCTCTGCATTTTCTAGATCTTATGCCTGACTGGTATTTGACTGAATGTGTCAGTCTGTATCTGAAGACTAATTAACAAATGATTCCCAGGATTAGCGATTGTTTGAGATAGTCTGCACTAATATCACCTTTAATTAGAGAACATATTAAGAATTAAGGAATCAGCATGCATTTGAAACTTCAATCGATGCATAGAACTACTCCTACCCATATTTTTGCCTCATGTTTTTGTTTGTTCCTATTTTACAAATTATCTATCAAATTTGTGTTTGAGGAATGTCATCATATAGTTCCCTAGTTAACTAGAAGTTCAAAATGTGCTACATCAAACATGCTGACAGATTTGCTGAAGAATTTTCAGACCTCCTCTGGAGTCTGGGGTGCTTCTGAACACCTAGGAAATGGCACCAGTATTGATCTCCTATCACTGAAAGGTTCCTCTAACTTCTTTGAACCCTTAAAACAAATCAGGAAATGTTAAAGTGCTTGATTTCCTAGGCTAAATGAGAGAGGAAAGATGCCATTTAAATGGCTAGAAAGTGATTCTGCTTGGTAGGAGATAACACAATAAGATTGTTTTAACAAACTGACATCGTTTCCTCTCTCCATTCTCTTATTCTATAGGGATCGAGATTAAAATGGTTATCTCTAAAAAAAAAAAAATCTAACTCTTGAGTATGGATGATAGATGAGCTGAGCTATATGGGGGTGGGTGGGTAGAATGATTTTTCAAATGTTTTGGCTTAAATGATTCCCTAAACACATTTTTGCTACAATTTCTCAAATAAAAGCATTTTCAGGGTAATTTAATCCATATGTTTCAACTTAACTTATACTTAAATCACCCACATTTTGTTCTATTAAAGCTACATGGAATCTGAGATGTTTTTGAGCTTTATTTTTTTTGTATTCCTATTTTCTTTTCTGAAATGAAGTAAGTTGCCAAGAGTAAACAAATCAAATACCAAATGGTTTGAGTTCTATGAAATGCTTAACCTATTATTTTTGATTGGGTTCTGAACCTGGCAATACATGTTTTCCCATCGCTACCTGCAGAGGAAAATGAAAACAATTTGAACACTGTATTTCCCAATTGGTTCATTGACATTTGAGTGCAATATGGTACAGACAGAATCAACATGTTCGCCAGGTGAGTGATACTTGGTATGACCTCACTAAGTTATTTTCCCCCAATTTGCATATCATGGCAGGGAGACATTTCAATGCCCATCATGAAGCAAACAGAAAGAGGGGGGGAAATGTCCAAGATTTTGAAAAGTGGGGATTTATTTAATATTTTTTTTATGCTCCATAGGTGGAGTGGTTGAAAAATGAAGAAATAATTGATCCTGTTGAAGATCGGAATTTTTATATTACCATTGACCATAACCTGATTATAAAGCAGGCTCGCCTCTCAGATACCGCAAATTACACATGTGTTGCCAAAAACATTGTTGCCAAAAGAAAAAGCACGACAGCAACTGTTATAGTCTATGGTAAGCTTTTTTTTTTTTTGTCTTACCAAAGTTTGGGGGATCCCAGTCCAATTTGGGTTGTTAAGCTGAACAATCCCATCAGCCTCGTGGTTCTAAATGAAATACTCCCACAGAAACCCTTCCCCACCCCTATAAAGCCCTCTATCTTCATACTCCCCACCTGGAAAATGTTTTTGAATGGTTCTTGGGAGATGTAGTTACTTATAGTTGAGTTGGAATAGCCCAATATACTATCAATCAGCGTATGCTCAGTTGACTGTAGTTCAGCTATATGCCCAGGCTCAAAGCCTGGCCTTTGGGCACACTAGGTTTCAGTACAACACCGTAAGGATAGAGATACCTCCTGGATTTTCTGTGTGCCTGAACTCTTCTCAAAGGTTTGGAGAAACCTAAAACATTGCAATGGATGCTAATTTGGCCTCTTCAGATAGATTACAAATTTCTCAGAGGACAGATACCTCATGTTGTACTTCTTCTGTATCCCCAACAGTTCTGGTTACAAAGCAGATATTCAAATGCTTAGTGATTGGTTGGTAGAGTGATTCAGAGGATGCATGGGGAAGGTTGGAGGTATTAACTTTCTCATTAAACACAGAAATAACTAGTTTTGAATACCACTAGAAAGGACTTTGCATTACTGCATTGGAGTTGTAGATTGGAACCCTAATTGAAAGAGTTAATACTTCATTTCTTCAGGAATCTGTTTTCAATGGTCTGGGTACTCCTTCCATCAATCCAAATTACAGCCATTCTGCAACTTAGTTAATGAAGCACTGGGACTTCATTCTGTGGACAACCTATTAATGAGGGTTTTTTTTTTTGTCCCATCTTGTCTGGGTTGGTCCTCAGAGAGGAGTTCCTGATCCACCACCTGGCTGATTCATATACTTCCAATTTGGTAGGATCTGCTAGCCTAAGTGTTCTGCTCATTTTAGTGAACAGTTGTTGTTCAGTAATGTCTTACTCTTTGTGAACCCATTTGGGGTTTTCTTGGCAAAAATGATGGAAGAGTTTATCATTTCCTCCTCCTGTTCATTTTACAGATGAGGAAACTGAAACAAACAGGATTAAGTGACTTACCTAGGGTCACACAGCTAGCAAGTGTCTGAGTCCAGATTTGAACTCATGATGATGTGTCTTCCTGACTTCAGGCTGGACATTCTATCCACTCTATCACCTAGCTGCCAATTAGTGATAGGACAGACTGTGAAAAGAATTTTAAAATTCTGTGATGACTCTGAGCATCAATTTGGTAATGAATTTAAGGGTTATATCTTATTGTAAATAATTGTCTTCCTTAGATCACAATGGGGATGTTTCTTGCTGTGTCTGTTATAAACGAGTTGAAAGAGTTGATTAGCAGAATGTATAAAACAAAGGAGAAAAGAAAGCATGATCATAATATATACAAATCATAAATAAAACATGATAGTGGGACCTAAACACATTTCATCAGAGTTCAATGTAGATACAAGTTTCTCTCTTCACTAATATAGTATTTATACAGTTCTCATAGATCTATTCAAGAATGTTGCAAACACAAGAGCCTGAATGGCTTTAAGTCATGAATTAGAGTTCAGATTTAGAGCAATTTAAATGTCAATTTGCTGAGGTTCTTAAACAGGCAATTTGACCCAAGGCTAGTAGGTGAAAGTAACATTTGAATATTCTTGGACTTGGAAGCTTGAGTTGGTTAAGTAGCCTCGGGGAAAACAAACTGATAGCTTTCTCTATACACTATCTACATGCCCTGTGCTATTCTCTCTTTACCCAAGCAGTCTGAGACTAAAAAGAACAGGGAGGAACCAGGAAGAAATATTCTAAGAACAAGCAGATAAAAAATTGGTTCTTCTTATAAGTACTTTAAATTAATTTCTGGTACATTTGAGATGCATGAAATGATGAATATGGGACATCTGCCCTACATTGACTTACTAAGGACCATTCTTAAAAGTCACTAATAAATCCAGAAGGTACCACTAAGATTTTGAGAACCCCCCTTATCCAAGTAGTAAGTTATTGGAAAATTTTCTAGGAAGAATTCTTTAGAAATGGATAGTACAGGGGCAGTTAGGTGGCATAGTAGATAAAGCACCGGCCCTGGATTCAGGAGGACCTGAGTTCAAATTTGACCTCAGATACTTGTCACTTACTAGCTGGGTGACCCTGAGCAAGTCACTTAACCCTCACTGCCCTGCAAATGGAAAGTACAGTATAGGTATATCCATTTACCAAAATAGTTCATCCAAGTGCTATAATTAGGTTATATGTCTTCAGTTATAACACGCTTCCCATTTTGACTTAATTGGCTGTTAATTCATTCAACCAGCTAGTCAGCTTGGTGGAAAAATAAGTCAAACCTGTTGTTTTGACTAAATTGACTTATATAACTAAATTGAATCAAAATCATTAATATATTTGAATGTGTACATAATTTGAAAGATAATTAATGGTCTGTCTGAAATAAGATCATTTTTTTTTTCATATTTACTTCATAGTCTTTGCATAGTCCTGTAGAAGAATTGTTTCCATGGCAACATTTTAAGAACAACTCAGTGACTCTAAATCATCATGTTGTAATGGAATAAAACAACAAACTGGAAGCTAGAACAGCTACATACTTATCCTAAGGTGATACCTGACACAATAGGTATCACCTTAGAAAAGTCACTTAACTTGAATGGCTGTTTGCTTATGAGGTAGTGAGGCAGTACCATAGTGATCACAGCACTGGACCTGGAGTTTAGAAGACCTAAGTACAAATTTGGCCTTAGACACTTACTAGCTGTGTGAATCTAGGCAAGTCCCTTTATCTCTGTCTGCCTCAGTTTCCTCAACTGTAAAACAGGAATAAGAATAGCAAGGTTGTTGTGAAGATCAAAGTGGGGCATCTAGGTAGCACAGTGGATAGAGCACTGGGCTTGGAATTAGGAAGACTTATCTTTATGAGTTAAAATCCAGCCTCAGACACTTACTAGCTATGTGACCCTGGGCAAGTCACTTAACCCTGTTTGCCTCAGTTCCTCACCTATAAAATGAGCTGGAGTAAGAAATGGCAAATCACTCAAGTATCTTTGCCAAGAAAATCCCAAATGGGGTCACAGAGAGTTGGAAACAACAACAACCAACTTTGTAAAACGCTTAGTACAAGGCTCGCTCCAGGCTTCCCCCGCCCCCCACCACCATAAAGTACAGTGTTTGACTAGATGACTCCTCTGGATCCATCCCATTTTAAATCTTCTATCTAGACCATTTCAGAGAATGTGTATAATGTAGTGTTTATCGTCTCCCTTTGTTTAGTGAATGGTGGATGGTCCACTTGGACCGAATGGTCTGTGTGTAACAGTCGATGTGGACGAGGTTATCAGAAACGTACAAGAACCTGCACCAACCCAGCCCCTCTCAATGGGGGGGCCTTTTGTGAAGGACAAAGCGTTCAGAAAATAGCCTGCACAACATTGTGCCCAGGTCAGTAAATCAGGTTTCCATATTTCCCCACCTCCTTTCTAAGGCTTTTGGTGATGGAAGTGAGTGTGGTCTGATGGGATTCAGGTCTAGGGATGATGATAGCTACTGTGTGTCTTGGAGGGGGTCAGCAAAATAGTTGCCTACATAATGACTATTTCAAGGGCACTCTTGAAATGATAGACCTGAATTTGTGAAATATCATTTAAAAGCCATCTTCCCACATAATTCTTATCTTGGAGAAATTCAAGCATTCGATGAAAAGGAATATTCAATTGTCACACAAATATGGAAAATTGTATGCAAACAGGAGATCCAAAAATCTGTTAATTTAATCCTTCCACAATAACCCACAAAGCTTAAACCAGGATGAATACTCTGTAATACAAAAGTTTCAAGCATCATTGACAGCTGAAAATGTTAAGAACAAAAGTCCTTGGTCCTCAAAAAGCTGTGAAAATAAATCAGAACATAAATTTAGAAAATGATTTGGAAGGAATCATGCATAACTGTAATGTCAACTTCTAGGCAAGACAACTAGAAATTTGGGGTATAAATTAAAGGAACTGAGAAAGATTTCTGAGAATTGGATAATGAATTTTGCAAAAACCAAACAGCTTACTTTTAATTAACTATACATATGAAGTGTTTAATTTATAGATTATCCACAGCAATGTCTAATCCCAAGATTGCTTCTTTGCCACCTAGCTCATTTCTAAGCTATCTCATTGTTGTGTTCAAGGAATGACAGCAACATTTAATATTAACCTAAATCAAACACAACTAAGAAGCATGCATACTGTGAATAGAGTATGCATGTAATACATGCCAAAGCCAAACCTAAATGATTTTAAAATAATTCAAACCCCTACAGTACTAAATTCATGCGACTCAATCGAGAATTAATTATACAACCAACTCAATTATTTAGGAGTGGATTATCCCGTTTGTGCATTAGGCAGGCTCCTTGCTTCCCTTTCTTCCTTATTTTGCATTTTCCTAGTTAATTTCACAGCTAGGGAGGACCTCCTCCTTCAGATATCACTTATAGATGGGAGAGTCACAGAGACCAGCATTTATCACTTTCACAGATTCCTGAGTCTCCTAGCAATCACACTCCCACAATGAACCATTTGGTTATTTTGCTATATGTTACTCCATTCCTCTGTAAACTAGAGTATTTCTGTCACATAGTAACTTCAGCATTTTTTTTTCATATGCTGCCCTATCCAAGTTCTGATTTTCACAATAACAAATACAAGTAGATGAAATTCTTTTATATATGTGTGTAGGTATGTGTATGTATTGTGAGGATATATGGATGAGCGTGCACCCGTGTGCACCTACACATACATAATACACACATACACACATGCACACATACATATATACATGCATGCATATGCATATGCATATAGGCAAAGTGTCACAAAAGTTTAGTACAGTTTTAAGCTTTAATAACCAGAAGCATAAATGCTACAAACTCACAAAAGAACATTTGAAAGGTCATTCAGGTATTAAAGAGTATTCAAATTCAACATAGCCACCACCTTGTGCTCTAAGTCACTCTGATTTTTTAACTTTATAAAAACTTTTCTCAGCTATGGCTCAGTAACTAAAAGGATTGCATTTGTATTTTTATCCTTAAGATCATCAAAAGAATGAGGTTTGGATTCATGCATAACAATTTTGACTTAAGTCCACAAGAAAAAATCTAATGGAAATAGATCAGGTGACTAAGGCGGTCAAGCAACAGGACCTCCTCAACCAATCCACCATTCTGAGAAAATATCATCCAGAAAAAATTTAACTATTTAATCCTACAAAAGAAATAAAACCAAATAAGTATAAAAGAAATTTAAATAAATGTTCAAGTGATTTTTTTGTTTGTTTGGGGTTTTTCTGGTAAGTTTGAGGGTATAAATCTGAAGTTATTGGAACTTAAAACTTCATTAAGATTTTGGGATGCTGGGGCAGCTAGGGGGTACAGTGGATAGAGTACTGGCCCTGGATTCAGGGGGGGACCTGAGTTCAAATCCGGCCTCAGACCCTTGACACTGTGTGACCCTGGGCAAGTCACTTAACCCAATTGCCTCATGAAAAAAACAAACAAAACAAACAAACAAACAAAAGATTTTGGGATGCTGTATATATTCAGTTTTGAGATAGAGAATAGATATTTCATTAGTACTTAGCATTCCTAATTTTCTGGTTATCTGTGGTTTGTGATAAGCCTAAGTAAGCATAATATTTAAAACAACTCATGTTTTTATGGCACTCATTTCACAATAATCTTGCAGTGCAATAATAATATTATGAAAAACAACAATCCTCAAAAGGTAGATAGCGCCTTAAAGTTTGGCAAAGCATTTTAGGTACATTGTCTCACTGATGCCTCACAACAACCCTTCAAACTAGAATTGTTATCACCATATTACACATAAGAAAACTAAGGTTAAGTAAATTGCCCTTGTAGCCTTCCTGATTTCCCCAAAATTGTGAGTTCTACTAATCCCCATTTTACAAATGAATAAGACAGAAATCACCATGGCCAACCATTCTACCATGCTCTTTCAGCTTCATTATCACTGGGAATTTCCAACCATGTTGAACGTGTCCATCAATAAACAATCATTTATTAAGTATCTACTATGTTCCGGGCACTGTACTAAGTACTAGTTATAAAACTTTTAAAAGTTTATATACAAATAGAGTGAGAATAATATGCATGAGAAAGTGGTTTTGGCATAGATACTCATAGGAAATGTGAATGGAGTTTTAGAGGCAGTGGATTGACAACCTCTTTTGAAAAGGGGACGAAAACCAGTTGTTTTGGTGGTTATATAGATGGGATATAAAGCCTGGTCTCTGTGGACTAAGTTTATTGGATTAGGTTTGTTCTTATCCATTGATCAATCAGGACAGCTCAGCCTGGGAATGGAGTCTCAGAACTGTGTGTTAATTCTCCCTTGTGAAAGGATGATCTCTACAGGTCTAGGGTTAAGTGAGTCCTGTGTCTGATTAAGAAAAGAGTCTAGTGGAAGAGCAGATAGCAAGATGTTCATGTTGAGTTGTTTTTGTTGTTTGTCCTTCATTCTCAAAGAGGACCATGACATCAGGGTGATGTCATGACTTGCACTGAATTGGATTTAAGTGAAGGAGGGCTGTGCAAAGTCCCCAAGCTCCCTCTCTCCTACACAGCCATCTGGGTCCAGTGGCAAGATACCATCGGGATGACTGGGGATGGCCCAAGATGTTAGACACAATAGGGGTTCAGTGACTTGCCCATGGTCACACAGGTAGTAAGTGTCTGAGGCCAGATTTAAACTCAAGTCCTCCCAACTTCAGGGCTAGTGCTCTATCCTCTGAGCTATGTCATTGCCCCCATGATGAGTAGTAGGCTGTAGTGGAATCAAACCTCATTAACCTATATTAGCTTTATATTAACTTTAATGGACTAGTCAATCAATGCTGAGATTCATATAGTAAGACTACAAGATGACTACATGAGACAAAATTTTCTAAAGAAACTGGTTATTACCTGGGAGCAAAGGTTGCTCAGCTGCCCCTTACTCTTATAAAGGGAGTCAAGGAAGGCTCAAAGTCAACATCTATGCATCATTTCAGGCCCTGGAATAGTCCTGCTAATAATAGACATACAGCAGGTGAACTTAATAGCATGGTATAGCCAAAAGAACCCTAGAGATAGAATCAGAGAACCCAGGTTCAAATCCTACCTCTGACACTTAACTTACCTCTATGACCTTCACCACATCACCTACTCTGTAGGCTTCAGTTTCCCCAGCTATAATATGAGGGGACTGGACTAGATGACCTCTGAGGTCCCTTTAAGATCTTATGGTCTGAATATTCCACTCCCTGATGAGGGACCTAATGTCCCTTGGGACAGAGTGGGTTTAATACACCAAGAGAAAGAGAAAGGGCTAGGGCTAGATAAAAAAAAAAAAAAAAAACCTGAGTGCCCCCTTGACCTTCCTGGGGACAGTTTTTCGTTTTTGTTTGGTTTTGGTTTTGTGGGGCATTGAGGGTTAAGTGACTTGCCCAGGGTCACACAGCTAGCAAGTGTCAAGTGTCTGAGGCTGAATTTGAACTCAGGTCCTCCTGAATCCAGGGCTGGTACTTTATCCACTGCGCCACCTAGCTGCCCCCCTGGGGAGAGTTTTGCTAAAGATACTTCAAAGGAAGAAAGAGGTCTTGAAAAAACTGCCACCACATCAGTAATCATTAATTAGGATACTACCATTATAAGACAAAAAATACATATTCTACTAAACAAACAAACAAACACAAAAAAGACACACACACACACACACACACAAATATAACCAGAGTGACAAATAGGAGGTATGAGTGAAGGAATTTCAAGAGAGAAAGGTCACTGACACTAGGGAGATCAAGAAAGGCCTTGAATAGGAGGTGCCTTTTAAAATGGGTTAGGTATTCTAAGAATCTGAAGTGATCTTGGCATGCATTCCATATATGACAGACCACCTGTGCAGTGGTTCAGGGAGAAGATAGAAGGTTTTATACAAAGAACAGCCAGTAGACCTGTTTAAATGGAGAGTACTTGGGGTGGAATAATATTCACATTCTATAAGAGTGGAAAGGAGAGAGAGCAGGGGTAACTAGGTGGCACAGTGGATAAAGCACCAGCCCTGGATTCTGGAGGACCTGAGTTCAAATCTGGCCTCAGACACTTGACACTTACTAGATCTGTAATATTGGGCAAGTCATTTAACCCTCATTGTCCGGAAAAACAAAACAAAACAAACAAACAAAAAAATAATAACAGTGGAAAGGAGAAAGGACTTGTAAAAGAAGGGACATGAGTTTGCTTTATTTCTGGGAGGTGGCTGGAGGATTCAAGGGGTGTGAATTCTTTTTAAGCAGCAACTTGAGAAAAGCAAAAACAGAGAGCATGGGTCTGTGACTATCATAAAGTAGTTCATGGAGTTTACCCAATAATACCACTACAGCCACCCACAGTAGGAACTTAATAAATGTTGGCTGAATTGAATCGAGTTGGCATGGACTTAAATAACAAAGTAGGAAAAGTGACATTTAAGTACTAGTTCTTGCTGCTTGTATGTGTTAGAAGATCCAAGAGAGGGGGCAGCTAGATGGCGCAGTGGTTAAAGCATTGGCCCTGGATTCAGGAGTACCTGAGTTCAAATCTGGCCTCAGACACTTAACACTTACTAGCTGTGTGACCCTGGGCAAGTCACTTAACCCCCATTGCCTCACTTAAAAAAAAAAAAAAAGAAGATCCAAGAGATCCACCGTACAGAAATGACATTTACAATCTGTGATGAGTAGCAGGAGGGTAGAGGCCCACTAGTATTAGTTTTGTAGTAGAAGTACTTGGGTTCAAATTCTAGCTTTCCCACTTAAAATCACAGGATGATGGGTTTAGTTGGAAAGGACACTAGACACCATCTGATCCAATGCCCTCATTATATGGATAAGGAAACTGAGCCCCAGAAGCTAAAATAAACAGTTGTCCAATATCACATAGATAATAAGTAACAGCTGAGATTTAAACCCTGGTGTTCTTACTTCAAATTTGGGCTCTTTCCATTGGACCACTTGACCTTGGGTAATTCACTTCACTTCTTGAGGACTCAGTTTAGTCACTTATCAAATGATAGTATTGGGCTAGGTGACCTCAGAATTCCTTTCTAGTCCTAAACTCTAAGCTTTAAGCTCCTTTTCCCCTTTCCAGTCCAGTTTGGCCGCAGACAACACAAATGCTCTGAGCACGTGCTTAGTGGAACTTCCTCAAGTTCCTTTTGTAGTACCTTTTGGAAATCTCAAAGCTGTTGGGAGGGAGTGAAGTCAGAGAGTAGATAGAACACACTGGATCCCTAGTTAGAAGTCTTTGGTTCAAATCCCAGCTCTGATGGAATGTCACCTTAGGACTTTCATTTCAATAAGTGATTATTAATGTGCCAGTCACTGTACTAGACACTATAGTAAATATATTATACCCAAGATCCATAAGACAAGCAAAGCAAAATAAAACTATTCCTGCTCTCAAGGAGCTTTTATTCTACTAGGGGCAGGGGTAATGGGTATGGTGGGGGAGTGAATAGCAGGTAAGCATATAAACTCAAAATTTATGCAAAATAAATAAAAAGTTATTTTGGGTTGGTGGGGGGAAAACCAAATCTTGATTCTGCCAATATCTTTTCTGATCCTCAGTTTTTTATTGGTAAAATAAGAGGCTCAGACTCTTAAGGTCCCTTCTATCTCTGGAACCTGTTAGCATTGTTTAATCTGTCCTTCAAAATAAGCCTGTTACTATGACTACCATGTTGGCCCTGTTTCTATGCTATAAGTAACAAAAATATTTTCATTCTCAACTCTTTGTTTGCATTTCTAGGACACATACAGGGAGCATTGTAAGCAAAACCCTAAAGTAATTTATTATTTTGTGTATTTTCATATATGTATAAATACCTTGAAAATATCAGTATCTGGGCTTATTTTCACTGAAGTTGCTGACAAGCCTGTCACAACACAGAAGAAAATGTGGTTCTAAAGGACTGAACCTGAAAAATCAATATGACTTCAGCATTTATGTCAAGATTACGATTTCTGCAAAATAAGGCTTATTGGAAGGAATACGTGTAAAATGGCAAATCAAATATAGAAGATATCATAGGCTTTATCAATAGGGAAAAGGTGCATGAAAAAAGGTCCTTGGGAAACATAACCAAAGTCTCTTTCCCTTCCAATTTACAGAAAAGACTAGGCACCCCCAAATTCAAGATACTTCTACATTTCCCTGAGTGATGCTATTTTTACATTTGTTTTTGTGCTTGTGCGGGTGTGCTAGTGGATGGTCGGTGGACAGCATGGAGCAAGTGGTCGACCTGTGGAACAGAGTGTACACATTGGCGCAGGAGAGAGTGTTCGGCACCAGCCCCCAAGAATGGAGGCAAGGACTGCGAGGGACTCGTTTTGCAATCCAAGAACTGCACAGATGGGCTATGTATGCAGAGTGAGTAGAGGAAGGAAGTGAAGAGAAGGGAGGGAAGACTGAGGTTTTAATATTTGGAGTGCTGTGAGGCAAATAACAGAACTTGAGAATTCTTTGATCCAAAAATGGGAGGGAAAATCAATAGCATAATAACATCCTGTCTCATACACACATTGGAAACCACCTATCTGTTCTGAATTAAAATGTATCCTCCCTATGGCAGATTACAAAGGGCTAACCCTAAGAAGGTCTATTACTGTGTAGGTATCCACTTGATCTCGTCTCAGTGGTTCTGATTTTTTTTTTTTTTCGGACGACAGGGTAATACATGAGTTAAAACCAGCTCTAAAAGAATGCTATTATCAATCAGTTATATGAGGCAGGGAGATAGGGATGGGGACTGGATATTGATAGAGGGAAGTGCTCCTATGGAAAACCCTTTCTACCAGAGCAGATCAGCACCTTCTCTGAAATGCAGAGTCTCAGAGAGTTGCCCAGGCCACTGCAAAGGTAAGTGACTTCCCCAGGACAGAGCCACTGTCCAAGCCCCGATCCAAGCTTTTCGTAGGTACAAGGCCTGCTTTCTTTCTACTGTTCCATCCTCTCTCTCTCTTTAATAGATAGATGCATTTTTAATATATTTTTAATCTACTGATGATGATATCATACATGTATATACAAAAAATAAAAACCAAAGAAACATTGAAATATCAAAACCCAACTGGTATGTGATAAGGTTGGCATGACGTCCAAGAAGAAAAAGGATTGAGTTTCTGTGTGTTTGTGCATCTATATACTATTTTCATATGTATATTATGTATATCCACACATATATACATATATGTATATATATATCAACGTTTACATATAAACATGGAAACATGTAGATACAGGTATATTTAATACCACTCATGAGTTAGCTCCAAGTTTCAGTGGACTTTAACCAAATAAAGTGAGTAATTCTGTAACAACATTTTGAGGCTGTTGACATCGTGTGTTGAAAACCTTAATATGAGTTTGATAAAGAAAATTATACCTGGTTGGAATTTTCAATACCAAAAAAATGCAGAAAAGGGCATGGTAGAGCTCTCTACCATATATTGTCTCCATGAGAGGCTGTTTGACCTCTTTACCCCTTAACCTTTCCCTTCTTCCTATATGACTGGTTAATTTGCTACCATTTATCATGGATCTAGGTGCTAAGAATTGAAATCTGAACTCAGGCTGATGCACATGACTCTAGCAAAACAGCCTGCTGTCTTCTCATCTCAGGCACTGTCATCCAAAGAGAGATGTTTTTCATCACTAATTATTCATTTCCTGAGGCATAAAGTCTACCAAAACAATTTGTATTTTCCCCCCACAGGCAGAAAACCATCCAAAGGAATTAGTGTTTGGTTCTCAAGAATTTAAGGCAAAACTGATTTTATTTTCTACTGCACTTATGAAATTCTGCTTATATAGACATGTGCCTGTCGGATTCTTTACACTCAGGACCTTTAAAAAAGCAAATTTGCCAAAAAAGATCCAAATAATTGTATTTTGAGCGCATGATAAAATCCCTATGGGGACCTTCTTTTTATGTTGATGGTATATTGCATTATTTAGGATTGCTACTGCTGAGTGTGGACCCTCAACATAATAAGCAGAAAATATTACTATGACTTTCACTCAAATGTATAACTAGACATGATGCAATGAAAACACCACAGCTGTAGTATTAACCTCCTAGCCAGAGGTATACTGCTGCTCCTCCAGGTATGAGCTTTGGTATGAAGGTTTTAATGATATGTTTTATCATTGGTGCATCTTATGATAATATTTATAAATCCAGTTTCACATTGCCTTGTTGCAGAACAGAATGGACTGTATTATTACCACAGTGACACTATATGCATCTGCTTTCTCTTTCTACTTTTATTTCCCTTTTTCTGTTCTGAATAAGAATTAAAACTCAGTCTTCTTCCTCAGATTCCAATCTTGTCTACCCTTCATGTACACCATATTTCAATATCTTCCCCTCACAAAAATTATAACAAACAAGTAGTGCATCACAGATAAAAGAGAACACTTGGCTTTGTTTCAGTTCATGAGATAACATGATTCTTGCTTTTACTTTTAGTATATACTGACATAAAATATTGGGATCATAATGTCTGTGACTTAAGACTTTAAAATCTAGATATGATCACTTAAAGAATTCCTTTTTTTTTTTTTTTTGCAGGGCAATGGGGGTTAAGTGACTTCCTCAGGGTCACACAGCTAGTAACTGTCAAGTGTCTGAGGCCGGATTTGAACTCAGGTCCTCCTGAATCCAGGGTCGGTGCTTTATCCACTGTGCCACCTAGCTGCCCCCACTTAAAGAATTCCAGAAAAATTTCCCTTGTAACTGATAAACAGTCAAAAAAATGTGAGACAGAAGCAGATTTTGAAATAAGGGGATTAAAACCAGAATTGGGGGGGGGAGTTCTTGATCAAATGTACTGCATATCTGAAACAGCTTGGTATTCAAATTTAATTCTTCTGCTTAAATTATTTTCTTCAGAGGCTTTGATTTTCTAGAGTAACATTTTCTGAATCATTATCGTGTCATAGATCTAAAGCCCAAAGGGACTTCAAGGGGTCATCTAGTCCAATCTTTTTAATTTACAGAGCAGGAAACTGAGGTCCAGGGAGTTTCAATGACTTGCCAGAGGTGACACAAGGAGAATGTATAAGAAGTGGAATTTGGAAACAGGTTCTCTGACTCTGGAGTCAAGTGGGGCTCTCCCCACAAAGAAGACTGAGACAATTTTGATCCCTTAAAATTAAATAGTCTCTATATGAATAAAATCAGTGAAGACAGAAGAAGAAAGGAACTGATAGAATGGGGAAATATTTGTATCACATTTTCCAAAGTCTGATATCCAAGATAGATGGGAAATTGATGCCAATGGATAACCCCAGTGGTCCTTCCCTGTTGTCAGAAGAGGAAGTTCAACCTCAAAATGGCCATATAAATACATGTTGCCAATCACTAATAGTGAGATAAATTCCCCTCAAATTTTGCAAATAGACAAACAATAAGAAAAGTCTCTTTTGGATGAACTGTGGAAAGAAGGCACATTGTTGGTGGAACTGTGATTTTTTCCCCAAATATTCTGGAATACAATTTGGAATTATGCTGGGAAAAAAAGACAAAAATATTTGTACCCTTTGACCCAAGGATCCCCTTATTGGGCATAAATCCCCAAGGAAATAAAAAAAAAACAGAAGCAAAGATGCAACATATACCAAAGCATATGAGCTCTTTTCATGGTAACTAATAACTAAAACTAAAGTGAGTGCTCATAATGAGGCCAGGGGCACACCTCTACAAGCGAATGTGACTCTACAGTTAGAAAGAACATATACAAAACATTCAGAGAAACCTGAGAAGATTTGAAATAACATAAACAAAGAACTCAGAAAAACCCGAGATTTTATGAACTCATTATAGTGAAATATGTGAAATGATATATAAGTATAGCCAATGACTACAACAGTATTACAACAATATAGATGAAAAAGATCATAGAAATGAGGCCAGACTCTGTGTAATTGAAAAATCACTCATGGTCCTGATGCAAACAGATAATATAACATACCTCTCACCACCCAACTGAAAAGGAGTAGACTAGTAGGACAGAAGATTGTCTAACTGTCAGAAGCAATCACTGTTTCAGGGCATTTAGTTTAGTTATTCTTCATTCTGAGGGTGAGTCTAGTCTGGAGGGGGCAGAAGTATTTTATTTTAAAACAACTGTGAAATAATTATAAAAGGAATCAATAATATATATTTTAAATTAAAGAGAGGGATTTGAATAGGAATTAACGAATTTTCTTTTTAGTCAATATTAGTTGACTAGAATCATTTTACTAAAAAAAGCATTTATTTTTTAAAACTGCAGTACATTAGTCACTGGGTTTAGTGGGGAATACTAAGAGAATTTCAGTTTTTATTACATTATGCTTTATGATTTACAAGTCACCTAAATCACAACAAACCAATGAGGTAAACAATACACGTATTACTGTATTCATTTCAAAGATGAGAACCTGAGACAGAAAGCTTGAAAGTTTAGTAAAGGTTGAAGCCTAGACTCAAATCTCAAACTTCTGACTCAAAATCCACTAGTCCTTAACCTTTATGAGTTTGTAATCTAGCAGTGGGAGATAAAACATGGACACATATAAATACACAGACTTCTTCAAATCAGGATTCTAATGTGCATAAATGAAAAATAAATCATAGCAACATTAAATAGATTTTTAGTGACAGTATTTCCCAGAATAAATTCAGTCTACTGGATTTTCAATATGTTCTCCAAAATTACACAAATAAAAATTACATTGAAATGCTAATTCTGTAAAATAGAGCATATTTGCTAGGGATGTGTGTGTGTGTGTGTGTGTGTGAGTAATGGTCCAGAACTTGGGGGGAAGGGGGAATAGGAAATAAGTAGATCATATAAGCAGTGCTACATTATATTTAAAAGTCCAGTGTGATAAAAATCTATGAATAGCAACATAATATTCAAGATATATGAAGTAATCCTCCTATTAAAAGTGAGATAGTATTTGTAAAGCATTTTGCAAACTTAAAGCGCTATATAAATGTTAGCTATTATGGCTGTTCTTAAAATTAGATTTGCTCAATCCTTTATCAAAGACTGGTCAGTTAGAGGTTCTGTGCTAAACCATGCCTATTCACTCCCACCTGAAATTCCCTCCCAAATTACATGTGCTATACTTTTTCCATAGAATTTTAAAGTAGAAAGGAAACAAAATATATTTTCCTAACATCAAATTTTTCAATAATACATCCATCATCTGCTTCATTACTCTAATGGATTTGTCATTTTATCGATGAGGACATTCCCTCCCACAGTGAATATAACAACTATTCTTGCCTTGTCTTTTATAATTCTTTTCCAGGTCCTTTCATTAATGTCTCTCCCCCCTCTCTGCTCCCCATTTCCTGATCCCATCCCACAAATAGAAGATCTGCTCATTGTACTGTAATCTTTTCTCCAGATCTTTCAGCATTCCCTAGGCACTAGAGCTGAATTTGGGATATACACCCTCTGTTTTTTTTTCCTTCTATTCCTGCTCTTTTAAATAATATTAGATGCATTTTCCTTGAATATCTGAACCATACTATTATGAAACACTTATGTCAGTTCCATATAATCCCATGTAGCAATCAGAACACTCTCTTTTCCAACAGAAATATTTTATTCTTTTTGTATGCAAATCTTGATTCATTGAGAGACTGTGATATTCCAGATATACAGGAAGACCAGGAAAATATTTATATTTGAATTAGGGAAGCAGCTTAGGCAATTTCCTCATCTGCAGGCAATGCATCTTGTATTAGGACCCTGAACAAGATATCTTCCACACATATACCTCCCTCCCCAAAATTCCTTTTCAGACTTCTTGGTATCTTTGTATAAGACATAGGAAGCCTATTCCTTCTGCAACCAAAAGTAACTTTCAACTACTTTGAACTAGATAGCATTTTCAAGAGATAAAGACACCAGCATGGTGATAAAGAGGATCTCTGTATTTGGTGTACTTTGCCACCAGTGACATTATACCCATTTCGTTAAGATGGTTCTTGGCTTTTTTCCATGTGTGACAGTGTGGCTTGATCTAACTGTATTAGTCCAGTGAGCGGGATACTCCTGGTTAATGGCTATATGTGAATACTTAACCAACTATTTTGAAGCCAGTTTAGGGATCTAGATTCATGATTTGCAGTTTCCATATAAAAAAGATCCCAAAAAGTTAAACAGCAATATTATAGTGTGTTTATTTGAGTTTCATGGACCTGGTACAAATGTTAAAACAGTTTTAAACGTCCTCCTTTCCCTTTCAGGGCACTTTTTACGTATAAATTTAGGTCATATCAAAGTATATATTCAGTTACATATTTAGTTCAGCTCTGAATAAAAATTTAGTGGCCTTAAAGAAGATTTCATATACTGGGAAAATCTGCCACAAAGCCTTCAAAATTGCTTTATGCACATCTAGAAACTGGTGCTATTTAATTAGAATGAATTATTAAGGAATAATTAGAGAACAGTCAAGGTATTTAATGTCCTGGAAAGAAATTGCACTTTTTTTATTCCCTTGCTTTTTAAAGCACAATGTTATTTTTAAAGAAAGTAGACATCAAAAATAATCTCATCTCCATATAGGCTAATGTTCTTAAGGATGACTGAGCATCAGAGGGTAAATATCATCCTCAGTAGATGGAATTTTTTTTTTTAGATCTAAATTCTAATCTTATATCTGCCCCTAACTCAGAGTACTCTTAGATAAATCAATCCCTTAATTTCCCATAAGATTTGGAAATTGGACTAGAGTATCATAGAATGCCACAGTTGGAAGGTATCTCAAAGGTCACTTAGTCCCATGCATCATCTATAGAACATCCTTGTTCTCTGAAGTGCCCCAGTTATGAGAAACCTGCTACCTCATAAGCCAGTAGAATAGTTTTCAATATTCTTTTCTATCTGCAATCATGATAGTAATATAATCTCAGCAATATTGAAGAAGAGTTTCTGGGTTTTGTTGATACATATTTAAAGAGAGAACAATTTTTTTTAAAAGTCTATCTACCACAAAATACTAAAAGGTAGAGTAAAGCTTTCTAGTACTGTATTATCAGAAAAGCATAAACTGGTAGGGCAACAAGAACAAAGGATAATGGATGGAGAATCTGTGTGGTACATTAGTCCCCACCAAATGGTAAATGCCAGAAAGGAAGACTTCCAATAGGTTGCCTAGATCCTCTGTGTGGGGTTTAAAACACTAGAATTGCAAAGGTTCAGAAGGTGTGAAAAAGGTGGAATTTGAACTATTTCAGTGAACCCTCAGAAAGACAGTGTGTGTATGTGTGTGTGTCTGTGTTGGGGCATCTAGGTGGTGCAGTGGGTTGAATAATGGCAAGTCTAGAATTAAGAAGACTCATCTTCATGAGTTCAAATCCAGCCACTATCCGTGTGACCTAGGTTAGTCACTTCACCCTTTTTGCCTGTGTCCTCATCTGTAAAATGAGCTGGAGAAGGAAATGCCAAACCAATCCAATATCTTTACCAAGAAATCCCCAAATGGGGTCACAGAGTCATCCATAACTGACCAACAAAGTGTTTGTGTTATTTTGGTGGAACCACTTATCGTGCTTTCAATTTTTATTCAAGTTTTATGGGGAATTTGGGTGACATAATATTTCTGAGAACTATAATTCTGACCAGATCTGAGTTGAGTTACCAAAATAAATAAATAAATAAGTAGTATTGACATCATACAGAAAGTGTGAATATCTACATTCCAGTATCAACCATAAACTACTTCCCAGAAGAAAGGGGTTAATTTAATAATTATATCTGTGTGAGTCGTGTTTTGCTGGGTAAATACATATTGAACACACTGAACTATATTCTTTGATGCAACAAAAATATTTTGATTTTTTCCTCTAAAACTTTTTTTTGTTCGTTTTTGAAATTAGGGATACCAAAAAGAAATTACAACCCTGGGTAACCAGATGAGCATGTATGGAACCCCCTGAGCAGAATAATATGTGAAAATAAATGCAAGGTCCTCGGCTTCTGGAAATAAACTCCAAGGGAATTGAGAAATGGGTCAGTGTGGAAGTGGGGAAAGCTTCATAGAGTATTTTAAGATGTTACTGGTTCAGGTTCAGGGCATTTAATCTATTGATTATGCTTGGCCAGTAGTCTAACAAGCTAATTGATGGCTGCCAGGAACCAGCTGCTTTATTTATAAAACCTAATAACTTCCCTTCTTGTGTCCAGTGCCTTTGCTTCTGGGTAGAGATTGGGATGCCATTATTGTTTGATTGGTAGATTATTGATCTTCTCCATAAGACCACTTCAACGGGGGAAAGACTGGGTAGTGTAAGAATGTATTAACGTGGGGGCAGCTAGGTGGCACAGTGGATAAAGGACCGGCCCTGGATTCAGGACAACCTGAGTTCAAATCCAGGCTCAGACACTTGACACTAGCTGTGTGACCCTGGGCAAGTCACTTAACCCTCACTGCCCCCACAAAAACAAAAACAAAAAAGAATGTATTAGCTTAATCTTCTTTCCAAATCCAGCAAGGTGCCTCAGTCAAACTACATGCATTTATTAACTACCTGCTCTGAACCAGGCCACATGATATAGCAAATAGAGAGTTGGTCTCAGTCCTCATTCTGAAATATATTGACTGTGAGCCCCTGGGCAAATCACTTAACCTCTCTCAGTGTCCCAGGCAGCTCATTCAGATGATGAGTTGCAGAACATGTTCTGATCTGTACTGCACTGAGGGTGGGGGGGTGGGGGTTTCCCCACTGAGAATTTACTGTATCAGTGACATAAAAAACCTTATCCCATATTCCCCAAATCTGCCAGGCACTGGGAATACAAAGACAAAAATTCAACAGCCCCTGTATTCAGGGAGCGTACATGACACAATGGGGATACAACATATTCACATGTAGTATTATGTGACATCGCAGTGACAATAGCTAACATTTATGCAATACTTTAATATTCAAAAACACTTTGCTTTCTCATATTATATACATAATATATATATGAAACAAATCCAAGTTATTTACTTGTATTTTAGTTAAACAAAATTACAAAGTGATTTTAAAATGGCAATGCCATGAGGATGAAGAGGGAATACTGTCAATTGAGGGAAATCAGGAAAGGTTTCTTGAAGGAGGTGCTATTTGAGCCCAGGAGTTCCAGTAGGCAGAGGTGAGAAAGGAAAGTTTTGGAGGCTTTGGAGACAATTCAAAAGCACGGAATCAGGAGATGGATTTTTTTTTTTAATGAGGAACAGTTAGTCTGGAGCACAGAGTGCATGAATGGAAATAATGTATAATTTGCATGGAAAAAAATAGGCTGGGGCTAGATTGTAAAGGGCTTTAGATGTCAAACAAAGAAATTTAGCCCTGTGCTATTTAATGTTTTTATCAGTGACTTGGATAAAATTCTAGAAGGCATGCTTATCAAATTTGCAGATGACTCAATGCTAGGAAGGAGAGGTAACACTCTGTATGACAGAATCAGAATCCAAAGAGACCTCAACAGGCTAGAACACTGGGCAAGATCAAATCAGATGAAATTCAATAGGGATAAATGTCAAGTCATAGATTTGAGCATCAGACTTTCTCTGTTTGGCTCCAGAAGGCAGAAACAGGATCAATGGTTGGACGGTGTAAAGGGGCAAATTTAGACTTGACATCAGGAAAAACTTCCAATGACAAGTGGAATGGATTGATTGCCTCAGGAGACAGTAGCCATTCTGTCATCAGTGATCTCCAAGCACAGGATAGTCTAGAAGAAAACAAATTTTAACTATTTTGTGAAGGAGATTGGTTATTGATGGACTAGAATGAGACCCCTTTTACCCGAAATGCTAAGGTTCTCTACCTATATCAGCTAGAAAGCAAGTGCTTCGTGAAATGTAAAAATACCTGAAGAGGACATATTGGATATCTTCTCTCTGGAGGCTACTCACCTCACCCTGGATGAGGAGACATGGATGGGTTGTAATCTGTATTGATGGAACAAGTGCCCGCATTGAAGTGATCATGGATGGATCCATAAAGTGCTAAAATACTTGCAAACTACTGGAGACATGTACAAAGTGAAACAAAACACTATAGAGTTGTTAGTTCCTCTACTAAAGAAAAGATCAGAGAAATAAAACCGGAAATCAGCCATTCCTTTTAGCTAAAGAGAGAAACTCAACATATTGTGAGATTGTGGCACACAATATGCATGGTGAGTTTTGTTTTCCCCCAGTGTATTTGAGTCCACTTCTGTGTAGCCTCTACATTTTTTATGTTGACTTCACTGCAAAGAGTACTCTTTTAATGTCAGGAAAGTAATAAATACCTTTTGGCCCCTTTATGGAGCCAAAGGATGCTTTCACCATCTTCATGATGCCCAGGGTTTCTCAGCTGTTCACTGGAGGCCCACATGCCATGCACTCTGCAGTGATCCAAAACTTCCACCATAGGTAAACTAGGTTCATTTGCCATCTGGGGGCAGTAATTCTCATCTGTGGTCTTAAGAGGCATATTTGGGTTCTAGTTATCTCTTTTTACACATCCTCCTACTCCCACCATCTGGCCAACGCTGATGGCAGGAGTTTATTGAATGTTTAGATCTTGCCACCAACCTATCTGGAATACATATGGAAGTGAAGCCTTAGCAACTTAGTTGTGTGACCTGCCATAATACCAATATGATAGGGTTTTTTTCAAGGGTTTGTGGAATTCAAGTGAATACTTCATTGTTTCCCTTAATGTGTACAAAATGTCACTTCCCAATGTAAGCAAGAACTCAAACCAAGATGGTGGCTGCATGGGAGGCTTTGTTCAATTTGAGAAGTGTCACCACCCAAAGGCATCTTGTTAGCAGACTACTGCCATTAGAAAATGGAGAAGATGAGTCTAAGCAAATTAAACTTCTGTCCCTTGTTATTCACTTGTAAGCTTACACACTTTTATCAGAGGACCATTTGCTTCTCTTTAGATCAAAAGATTCTTGTTAATTGCTATCATAAATTCCCCTCTTCCTTGGTGGGACCTGAGGTGAGCAGTGCTATTTCTTCAAGTATTTATGAGTCATGCAGTTTTATGCCAAACACAATGTCATTGCCACAAATTAAGGACTCCATGACCCTGGCCACAGGCTATCCAGATAATTTATGGTAGAAATCCAACTCAGTTCAAATTTGTCCTTTGCTTTTCTCCGTTTTGAAGGAAAAGAGACAACATCTAAATGTCTTCTTATAGTCTTTTTATTTTAGCTTAGAATGCCTCTATGTTCACAAAAGTTAGTAACAAGGGTACAAGTGGAAAATAGTTTTTAATTATAAATAATTTACTTTTGTTTATATAACAACTGAATAAAATTTAATATAATGAGGATACTAGAGCTACTTTTCTGATTTTCTGCCTTTCTTTTTTCATTTTCAGTGACCATTTCTTTTTGGTGGGTAGCATGGTGGAAAAGAAAGAAACATTGGTTCAACAATCAGAGACCTGGATTCTAGTCCTTTATATGGCTTCCTAATGCCTCAGTTTCTTTATCTATAAGATTTAGTGGGAGCAGCTAGGTGGCACAGTGGATAGAACACCAGCCCTGGATTCAGGAGAACCTGAGTTCAAATATGGCCTCAGACACTTGACACTAGCTGTGTGACCCTGGCAAGTCACTTAACAATCATTGCCCCTCACAAAATAAATAAATAAATTAGTGGATTGGACTAAATGATTTCTAAGGTCCCTTCCAGCTCTTGAATTCTTGGATTCTAAGAGCTAGTGGGAACAAGAGTTAGCTTTTCATCAAGGCTAAGACATTCCAAAAGTTACAAAAACTATTCTGCATCCAGTAGACCTGACTTCATATAAAAATCCAACATTTTAAAGGGAGAATGGAAACACATCATACACTATGAAACTGGAATGAACCTAAAGGATTCTCTGCTTCTAACTCCTTCACTTTATGGACGAGAAAGTTGAGACCCATAGAGTTTAAGTTAGTTGTCTAAGATTTCACAGTGGGATATGAACCCATCTTCTGGACTTTAGAGTCTGGAAGTCATTGCCCTTCTGACTTTAAATCCAGGCCTTGTCCCGATAAATAATAAATAAACAAATAAGCAAACAAACAAACGAATGAATGAACAAAAAAATAAATAAACAAATGAAGGAAGGAAGGAACGAATTAACAAACCAACAAATAAATGAATGAATAGATGAAGTAGCCTTTTTACTATTGAGAGAAGCATATACACTTAGCTTCTGGCCTTAGCTCTAGACTGCTAAATAATATTGTCCCATTTATAAAGCATTATTTTCAAATAATGTATTGGCCAAAATCCCTATTGCCTATGCTATTAATAGAGTCACAAATATAATGATTTTGTA